>NC_081783.1:30775411-30777911 GCF_963082965.1 Carassius carassius
TTGGCGCCGGGTCCACCAGATTTATCACATAAATTTACTCAAGAAATGGTATGAGCCAGAGCAATGTTTGCTGTCCACACTGTCATCCCAACTCTGCTCCCATGAACATGTGGAAGTGGAAATGGGAGCACACCTGAGCCCAGCCCAGAAACAAGACCTTCGGGAGATGGTAAGCCAACATTCATATGTATTCTCCCTACTACCAGGACGGACCACAGTGGTCTACCATGAAATAGTTACAGAACCTGGGAGGAAAGATTTTAGAAAATTGATGAAATCTCACAATTTGATGCTTATCCAATGCCCGGAGTGTATGAGCTCATTGAGCGCCTGGGGCCAGCCCGCTTTGTATCCACCCTGGACCTGACTAAGGGGTACTGGCAGGTCCCCTTAACTGACCAGGCCAAGGAAAATTTTCCACTCCTGATGGGTTATTTGAATACCGGGTTCTACCGTTTGGGGTCCACGGGGCACCGCCAACCTTCCAAAGAGTGAAGGATAAGATCCTTCGACCCCATCAGGAGTATGCTGCCGCCTACCTGGATGACATTGTGGTTCACAGTGCTGACTAGTCTTCCCACCTGAGCAGATTGCGGGCTGTATCGAGTGCCCTCCGTGAGGCAGGCCTTACGGCCAACCCAACCAAATGCAAATTAGGATTGGAAGAGGCAGAATATCTTGGGTTCACCATTGGACGTGGTAATGTTTGATAGCAGAAATGAAAGACAGACAACATCTCCAAGTAGCCAAAACCAGTAACAAAGAAACAGGTTAAAACATTCCTGGGTCTGGTTGGATATTACCGTCAGTTTATCCCAAACTTTGCAACACTGGCAGCTCCATTGCATGACTTGACCAAAAACCACCCACCACACCATGTCGTCTGGTCTACTGAAGTAGAACAGGCCTTTTCCTCTCTTAAGCAGGCCCTAGGTGAGAACCCAGTGTTGATAACTCCAGACTTCCAACAACCTTTCATTGTCCAAACTGATGCCTCAGAGACGGGCTTGGGAGCAGTCCTATCACAGCAAAGAAATGGAGAGGAACATCCCATTACGTTCATCAGCCGTAAGTTACTCAAACATGAACGCAATTATTCCACAGTTGAGAAAGAATGTTTGGCCATCAGGTGGGCTCTCAAAAAGCTGAGATATTACCTGCTGAGTAGAGAATTTACCCTTATTACGGACAATGCTCCTCTGAAATGAATGTCTACTGCAAAGGACTCTAATGCTCGTGTCACACATTGGTTCCTGGATCTACAGGACTTCTGCTTCAGAGCAGAGCATCGAGGCAGAAAATTGCAAGGAAATGTGGATGCCCCGTCACGGAGGGAGGAGTGCCTTTGGTCGGTCGCTCCTGGTAATAACCCGGAGCTGAGGGGGGGAATGTGTGGCAAGCCAATGTGGGAAGGAGAAACCCCAAACCAGAGGAGCAGGCCCTGGCTAGGAGAAGTCATCAATCATGAGTACTTACACCTGCTTACCACCCTGTAGACCTAACGAAAGGAGGTCATCATAAAGGTAGGATCTCTGCTTCAGTTTGGGTAAGCGGCCTGAGGAGAAGGTGCTAAAGCCTCTGGATGGTCTAGACAAGTGAAAACGTAACCGAAGACAACTGGCTGAAGAGCAAAGCGGGTGAATTTTGTCACATGTTTCTTACTGACCTGCCTTTTCTATGCTCTGTCTCCCATTTTAAGGTGGCCCTGTGTGGAATGGACATAGTGAACACCAACAAAGAAGATAACTCTCCATCTGCCTCTCTTGTGGTTTTGTTTAGTGGCAACTAAAACTTAATTTCACCCAGGAGCTCACAATATATATATAAAAAAATTATATACATAGAACATTTTATATAACAAAATGTAAAAACATTTTATGTACAGTCATGTGAAAAGGTTAGGACACTGTATTAAATTTAGTGGTTTTCTGTATCAGGAGATGCTAAAAAATGTTCTGGTCCTCATAAAGCCTCAGATGAACAATATCACATGAGATAATATCACACCGGGTCATTACTAGATGAACAGAAACACGTGTGATGAGGTTAGGACACCCAGTGATTCAGCTGTAGGTGCTCTCCATGGCTCTATCATCTTCATCTCACTCTTCTTCACAGCCTCACTCAGGTTTACTGAGTTCATCCACCGCTCTCCTCACTTTACTTCAGTCAGGACTATCACTGGACTACTGCAGAGCCTTAACTCTTTTCTTTCAGCCGTTCTCTTGTAGATTGAAATAAACACTTACACTGTGCAATAAGTCATGTGTTACTGTTCATCTGAGGTGTTATTGATAACTGATAACCCCATGTGAGGAGGAGATCACCTGGTCCTCTCGTCTTCTTCATCACTGGAGGACGAATATTCTGCAAGCTTCATTAACGGACTGAACGGAGACTTCATTCCCAAACCCTGAAAGAGGAGCAGAGCTCCAGTTACTGTCAGTCATGTCCTGTCTTCTACAGTCAACCAACATCTGATCACACACCTTCTACACAT
>NC_081783.1:30780411-30792911 GCF_963082965.1 Carassius carassius
CCACACAGTACACATGCACATGTTAGAGTGTGTACGAGCAGAGAGCGAGGGCTGTGGTGGTGTGTGTGTGTGAGGGGTGGTGGTGTGTGTGTGTGTGTGTGTGTGAGGGCTGGTGTGTGTGTGTGTGAGGGCTGTTGTGTGTGTGTGTGAGGGCTGTTGTGTGTGTGTGTGTGTGTGTGCGATGGCTGTGGTGGTGTGTGTGTGTGTGAGGGCTGTTGTGTGTGTGTGTGAGGGCTGTTGTGTGTGTGTGTGTGTGCGATGGCTGTGGTGTGTGTGTGTGTGAGGGGTGGTGGTGTGTGTGTGTGTGAGGGCTGGTGTGTGTGTGTGTGAGGGCTGTTGTGTGTGTGTGTGAGGGCTGTTGTGTGTGTGTGTGTGTGTGTGCGATGGCTGTGGTGGTGTGTGTGTGTGAGGGCTGGTGTGTGTGTGTGTGAGGGCTGTTGTGTGTGTGTGTGTGTGTGTGTGTGCGATGGCTGTGGTGTGTGTGTGTGTGAGGGCTGGTGTGTGTGTGTGTGAGGGCTGTTGTGTGTGTGTGTGAGGGCTGTTGTGTGTGTGTGTGTGTGTGTGTGTGTGCGATTGCTGTGGTGTGTGTGTGTGTGAGGGCTGTTGTGTGTGTGTGTGAGGGCTGTTGTGTGTGTGTGTGTGTGTGTGCGATGGCTGTGGTGTGTGTGTGTGTGAGGGCTGGTGTGTGTGTGTGTGAGGGCTGTTGTGTGTGTGTGTGAGGGCTGTTGTGTGTGTGTGTGTGTGTGTGTGTGTGTGTGCGATTGCTGTGGTGTGCGTGTGTGTGAGGGCTGGTGGTGTGTGTGTGTGTGTGTGTGAGGGCTGGTGTGTGTGTGTGTGAGGGGTGGTGGTGTGTGTGTGTGTGTGTGTGAGGGCTGGTGTGTGTGTGTGTGAGGGCTGTAGTGTGTGTGTGTGAGGGCTGTTGTGTGTGTGTGTGTGGGTGTGTGAGGGCTGGTGTGTGTGTGTGTGAGGGCTGGTGGTGTGTGTGTGTGAGGGGTGGTGGTGTGTGTGTGTGTGTGTGTGAGGGCTGGTGTGTGTGTGTGTGAGGGCTGTAGTGTGGGTGTGTGAGGGCTGTTGTGTGTGTGTGTGTGGGTGTGTGAGGGCTGGTGTGTGTGTGTGTGAGGGCTGGTGGTGTGTGTGTGTGAGGGGTGGTGGTGTGTGTGTGTGAGGGCTGGTGTGTGTGTGTGTGAGGGCTGTTGTGTGTGTGTGTGAGGGCTGTTGTGTGTGTGTGTGTGTGTGTGTGTGTGCGATTGCTGTGGTGTGCGTGTGTGTGAGGGCTGGTGGTGTGTGTGTGTACCGGTGGTCTGGCCGCTCTCTGCAGCGCTGGAGTACACGGACTGGAGCTGCTCCCTGACCCCAGACGAGACTGGACATGAGGAGCCCTCACCGCTAGATTGTTCAGATTGACCAGATGAGCCTCCAGCGACTGCAGTTTACCTGGCAGCTGAACATCATCATCATCATCATCATCATCGTCGTCGTGGGTCAGGTGGTTCAGGTCACATGTGTGACATGAGCTGCTGCTGTGTTTTACCCCGTCGTGCCGTGTGTCTCGAGGCTGGTCTCTCCGCTCCTGCTGGACATCAGCAGCAAACAAACACAATCACATCAGTGAGGACGCTGGAGCCTACATATATCCAGCTTACCGCTCCCTCACTGACAGATACCTTTCTACATAAACTGGATACAGGTAGTTAGATATATTATTTGTGCCGTCCATTGCTGTGGTCAAAAAGCTGTCACTCAGTTAATCAAGATCTCACAAAGTTATGTTTGTGTGTGTGTGTGTGTGACTCTCGATCAGCAGATGTTCAGTGTTAATGAAGCTCTTCACCTGCTCAGCAAACACACTCACTGCCACTGGTCCAGGATCACCGTCTCTGGGCTGAAACACACACACACACACACACACACAGCAGATCATTACACCAGCGCTGGGGAATCTAAACAACACCAATCACCATAAAAATACTGAATTATCATATCTTCTGGAAAACAAGACACATGAATATGAGCCACACCTGATCAAACACACTGCTAAGAGAAACACTGATCATTTGCATCATTTCAGTATTATTCATTACAGGTATATATATATATATTTCATTTAAAAATGAAGTAAATTAGCACTAAATAAACACCATGCATGTATTTTAGCCCTCTCAAACCACAGGAACACTTTAATAAACAAGAATAAACAATGTAAATGCAAATAATCTAATTATAGCAGCATTCATATAAACACTTATTAAAACCTCCAAACCTAAACAAATGTAACCCTGCAAGGCTTGCACGCGATAAGAACTGTAGACTACAAATGATGTGACTGTTTGGTAAAAAGTCATATCTATTCAGACTCATGGAAGTGCTAAGTGAAGTCATTAAGTCGAACCTGTTTGTTGTGGTTTCTTCTGGTTTTCTCAGTAAGGTCGGTCTCTTCCTGCCATATCATCTCCTGGAGCTCGGGCCACTGGAGTCCTGTCTGGTGTACGAGCCGTTCCTGCTTCTTCACACACACACACACACACACACACACACACACACTCTCTTCATCTGCTCTGCTGTACACACCACAGCCTGAGACTCAGACTGGCATTAGGCTGATTTTAGTTTTGTACAGAGATTCATATGTTGGCACAGTTTTGATTCATCTGCAGAAGTCAAGCACAAGCTTTCAGACCAAAAGCTTTAGAGAAACACATCTGAATACTGGACTGATGGAGCACACGTTTACACACAGAATGAAAGAGTGATTCCCATTCCACTGAAGCATGCAGCGACTGACACGACACACATCACATCCCTGCAGAGCAAACACACACTAAACCTGATGAAGCCGGGTGGAACACAGAGCGTCAGTCAAATCATTTATACATGTGTCCCTGCAGCACAGAAGCAGTCATCAGCAGCTCAGAGATATTTGTAACAATACACTGTATCGGTGACAATTATGCATTTCTCTTATGCCAAAAATCATTAGGATATTAAGTAAAGATCATGTTCCATGAAGATATTTTGTAAATTTCCAACTGTAAATATATCAAAATTTAATTTCTGATTAGTAATATGCATTGCTAAGAACTTGAACAACTTTAAAGATGATTTTCTCAATATTAAATTTTTTGAGATTGAGATTTCTCAATAGCCAGATTTTCAAATAGTTGTATCTCAGCCAAATATTGTCCTCCTAACAAACCATACATCAATGGAAGACTTATTTATTTAGCTTTCAGATGATGTATGGATCTCAAAATGGGCTCTCATGACTGGTTTTGTGCTGCCGGGTCTGAAGAGGGTTGATGCGTACGTCTTCGAGGCGGCGGCGCTCCTCCTGCTGCTGCTGGATCCTCTTCTGTCTGTCGGCCAGCAGCTGTCTCTTGTAGTTGTCCTGGTTGTGTGTTTGCTGGAGCAGGTGTGTTTGGGTGTGTGTCTCCTGCTGCAGACGCAGGAACTCCCGTCTCAACAGGGACTCTCCAGGAAGATTGACTATAGAGCTGTGTGAGCACAAACACAAGAGCCACGGTCAGTTCTCAAGCCATCTGCCATATGGAGACATCCTCGCTGACATCTGCTCATCACTCAGAGACAGAGTGAGGCCATTCATGCTTGCATAACACCTTCAGCTTCATTCTGATGCACTGGTTTATTCTGATTGACCTCTCGGTCGCTGTGGCACAAACATTATCGAGCTGCCTGCTGATCATAAACCAGCTTCACTCTCAGTGATGTACTGCTTCACTAATTCAGATCTCAGCTCTCAGGTTTAACAACCAGTTCAAATGGATTCAGTGTCCTAATGCACTTTCCTGGTCTGATATTATCAGTCCAAAGTAGGGCTAAAACGATGAGTCGACATTATTGACAATGTCTACAAAAAAAATTTTTTTGTTGTTGAGTAGTCATTTGATCTCATATGATCTCATGTAAGATCCTGCAATAAACTGGTTTGACCAGTGTGGCACTGTAGAGCAAGACTGTTATTCAGAGCAAACACAGCCGAATCTGAAGCTGCTGAGCTGCGTTTGGATGAATATTTAAATATATGCTACTCCTCTCAATAACAAAATAAACACAACAGACACTGACAGTGGTGAGAAAGCAGCAGTTCAGAAAGCATCTGATTACAGCAATGTGGATGTTTGTTCAGTACTCCAGTAAAGTCCAGTCGCGTCATGTTTATTTATATAGTACTTTATGAAATAGATAGCCTTAAATAAAGCAGCTTTACAGCATTAAACATTGAAAACCAGAGTCAATGTCACACTACTATAAAGCAGCTCTCCTGTGTGTGGAGCTAGCAAATGATAAAATCTGTTTATTACTGGAAAAAAGATATTAAAGTGATAGTTTGGTTTGCAGAGATCAAGGCTTGATCTAGCTCAGGATCTTTTTGATTATCATAACCCTTTAAGTTATTTTAACTTTCCCAGCCAAACACTGAAATTTCTGTGTTTCTTTGCTTTCAGTGTTATAGGCTCAGGGGCGCTATTACGCATCTCCTGATTAAGTGTAGAAAGTGCTGATCAAAAACACAGGTGATGAAGCTGCAGAAACAAGTGATCTCATATGCTGCGTTTCCACCACTGGAACTTTACCCAGGAACTAGGGACTTTGGACTGGTACTCTGTGGGTTTCCCCCGCTGGAACCGGGAACTAAATAAAGTTCAGTGTAAATAAATGCCCCTCAGAAAGTCCCTGCTAGCGAGGTAGTACTTTTTCAAAGGTCTAGAACTTTCTTAACTCAAATATGCTGTTTATTTATAAAGACGGCGTGTATTTAAAAATGTGTCTGGCTGATTTCGGAGACGATCAGCTCCATGTGATCAGCAGGATCTCAGTGCTCATGTTACCGAAGAGAGCAGCCTCACCTAGGCTAGTCCTGACATTCGCCGCTGGCTCTGGTGTCTCTTTAGTGGTTAATCATAAAATATAATTTGTTTTGAGTAAATCTAACAGGTAATCTTTAGTCTTTATTCAATTAATCTATTAATATGTTAAAATGAACATTAAAATTTGCAGACTTGCGTCATCCGTCCGCGGGACATCACACTCCTGGGTTGAACTCACACAGTCCGAACTACAGATGATGCAAGTCCAAAATTTGAGTACTTTGTATTGAGAAATGCACCAAGAACTACGTCACCAGACTACATTAGCCTAATCTTCACAGTACTTTAGACCACGGTGGAAACGCATTAACATTTTTCTCAGCTTTTTGCTCAAAGTGTTTTTAATAAAACCTACCAACATTCAAGTGTTGATAAAAAATAATAATTATTTAGTTTATTTATTTGTTAGAATATGTATAACTCAGTTTTTTAACTAATTTCAAAAGCTGAATAATCAGTCAATAAGTTTTATTTGATTAATCGTTCAAATAATCGTTAGATTAATCGATTATCAAAATCGTTTGTTGCAGCCCTAGTCCAAAGAGAGTGGGGCGAGGAACACTTCCTGTTTTATTTCCACTGGAATTTTATCCATGTATTCATTAAAATTCATTAAAAAGTTCATATTTAGTCATAATGTTCTTCATGGCTAGTCTAGAACAGTTACTGCTCTGTACGGCGAGAGCTTCCTCCATTCTCGATCTTGATCTCATAAGAACGTAATGAAAGAACTGGATCAGATCAGCAGTTTTGCAGCTGAAGGTGGGAAAGAGTCTAGTTTGTCATTTTAATCTTTCATCAAAGTGTAAACAGTTGCAATCAAACCCTCTTTGTTTTCAAGCACTCATGGATAAGATGAAGCCCTGCCCTTCATCTACAGAAGTGAAATCAGTCCTGAACTGTTGTCTGTCGACTCTACTCTCTGAACTGAGAAAGAACGGCAAGTAAAGATGTTTCAAAGGCTCTATTAAGGTTTCTTATTGAGATTGGAGTAGTAACACATACCTGGGTTCACCTTCATCTTCGTTCATGGTATCTTCTTCATCTTCACTGCCACTGTATTCATATTCCGTCCCCTCTGTTCACAATGATCATAGATAGTTTGAGGCTAATCAGGCCAAACAGTTTAATGTTCATCTTCTCAAACCACAGAACATCAGAGCATCAGCTCATCACCTTTCTCTGTCCTCCTCTTCCTGGTTCTGTCCAGGTGGTCTTTGAGCGTGATGCGCACCTGCCGCTCGTTGGGAAGGTCTTTAATGAAGGAGTGGCGCAGGAGCGTCTCTGTGGACGGCCGCTGGAGGTAGTTCTTTACCAGACAGCTGTCCACAAACATCTGAAACTTCTTAGACCTTCAGAAGCAGTGAAACACATTACTTATTTTACAATCGCTAGGATACATTTCTAATTTCCACTTTTCTTTCTTTAAAGACGTTTAGGATAACTGTGTGAAGACGTTTGAAAACATAACTCTAGAATTGAGAAATGTGTCCTATCGATGTACACATGTAACCCGTGGTTCCCCTTCTAGGGAGCTTGAGCTGCGTCCTCTAGTGGACACTATGGGGTGTCTGAAGCACGTGTCAAAACTTCAATCCCAGTAATAACGGCATTCTCTCACCATTTCTTGGACTTGAGTTTGGGAGGAGGGTTTCGTGGAATGAGGAACAGCGCTCTCATGGGATGCATGTCACACAAGGCTGCAGAGACATACAGGAATCACACACAAACACTGGATCTTGTGTAACTCTTAGAGAGTGTTTCTGTGTATGTGAACTCACGTGGTACTCCCTCGGCCATCTCTAAAGCAGTGATTCCCAGAGACCAGACGTCGCTCTGAAACATGCGTTATCAGTCACTGATGGAAACATGTTCACTCACTCATAGGGATGTAACGATGAACCACGAGTCGGATGAATATCAATTTAAATATGTGACGATTCAAATCGGTTGAGATGCTAAACAAATCGAGATTCAATTAGGGGAGGAGTTTATATGAATGTATGTCTGAGGGGAACTTACTGTCTTTAAAAATTTTAGATGGTATTTTTTATTTTCATCTTGCCTCTGTATAAAACATATTAAAGTTCATAAGTGCTTTGTTTACAACTGTAACCAAGGAAACGCTTTCAGCTCCACCTGCTGGCAGAGAGTGGATCTGCATCTCGTTCAGCTCGTCTGATGTTTCTGTTTCATACTGATATGTTTATGTCTCCACCTTTTTCCTCAACGTGGAAGTAAGTCTATGGGTGAGACTTCTGTTTTATTAGCCGCTATAGATAAATAACGAGGAGAATAACAATGTGCAGTAAACGGTAAAACTGTTTGCAGTACATACCAGTGTGTTCTTAATTAAGATAACAGATTAAAATAATATGAATATAATACAAATGGCGGCGCCAATTTTCACGTCAGGAAAAAGGTGAATAGATTCACAAAACTGAAGTAAACCATTCTGTTTTGCTTCAAATTTCGGAATGATAAAATCAAATTTATATTAAAAACTGCGCATGTTGCATGCATGCAGCATGTTTGTTTGAATTGTGATTAAAATGCAGTGATTGCCTTTAATTTTAAATGAATAGAGCACAGACAAAGACATATTTTGTTTATATTAAGAGATTTATTTTATTTGTGTTCCTTATTTGATTTGGGGCTTTGATTTTTCAGTTGTGTTATTTACATTTACAATATATTTAAATTAAATATTTTAGCAGATGCTTTTATCCAAAGCAACTTACAGACGAAGACAATAAGCAATCAAATCAACAAAAGAGCAATAATATGCAAGTGCTATATTAATATTATTATAGTGCTATATTTAAATTTCACAAAGAAATGTGCACTATTTTGTCCAAGCAATAATAAAAGGAAACATTTAATTTATAATTGGTCTAAAATCTCATTTTGTAAAAAAATGAATAAATATCTGGTGAATGGAATGGAATGGTGAGTTGAGTGAGTGGTGATGCTCAGTGATGTAGAGTAGTGTACTCACTCTGTAGTCATACGTGGAGTCAGGGTTTTCATCGCACGCGATCACCTCCGGTGCCATCCAGTACGGCGTCCCGATGAACGTGTTTCTTCTGCCAATCGTCCTGTCCAACTGAGCGCTGACGCCAAAATCCACTGGAAAACACACACATCAACACTGTCTCCTGCCAGACATTTATTTACCAGCATATGATTCCTCTGTACATGCATATTGTTCTGTTTCAAAACAAAACTTATGCATTTTAGTGGATTCTCATTTATGTGTAGTTTAAATATTAAAATAACAACAAAAAAGAACAGTAAGAATATGCTAAAACTTTAAAGCTGCAGTCTGTAAGAAATAAAAATCTAACATATAGAAAAATGAAACGTACCACAGTAAATAAAGAAACAATAAGTGTGACGTATGACGAGCTTGCATTGATTCTCAGTGAAACCTGCTCATGATCATATCTAGTATTTCTCATTCGCTCTTACCCAGCTTGATCTCAGCGTTCTCCGTCAGCAGCACGTTCTGTCCTTTAATATCTCGATGAATCACATGATGTGAGTGCAGGTGTAACAGACCCTGACAAACCACACAAACACAAAGTTAAGTTTAGTCTTTCTTTTAATGATGTGCATGCCCTCATCCACTCAACAGTATATCAATGCCTATTTTAGCTGCTAAATTATCATTAAACAGTTTCTTTCCTCAAATAACAGAAGAGTTAACAGAAGGTTTTTTTTGTTTTGTTTTGTGCAACATATTCGCAACATATTTCACAATTCTGTTGGTTCATCAATATCCCTTTAATTTGTCATGTTTGCCTGTGAATAGAGCACTTCTACAAGTAATGTCATGTATTATCATCAGGGTTATAAAATCAGTGAAAGCACCAGCTTTATATTTCTGTTCGACCAGATGAAATGAAGCATGTGATGAAATGCTGAAGGATGAAAAGCATGATGTACAAAAACACTTCAGATTGCATTCATAACACAAGTAGCTCCTGTCCTGAATGAACTGCGTGTCTCATTCAATGATTTCTGTGGATAAACTGCATTTGGACATGCTCAGAGGTTTCACTGATCTTTCTGTTTTCTGCTGTCCACATTCACTTTCTTTTCTTTTCTTCTGTATGTTTGATGTTTTCTGTCATCCATATAAACTTCAGATCTTTCTGGTTATTATACACATTAACACATAACTGCGTCTCTTCGTGTCTTGTAATTCAGCTTTACACTCAGCACAGTCATCTAGGATGGGTTACACTGATCTCTCTAGTCCAGTTCATTATGAAGAGCACAAACATATCACCATCCTTATGTGCCTATCATGTTGGAAAAATGTCATTTACTGAATGTGGATGTAACGGTCTCAAAATCTCAAGATGCGTTATTATCGCGATATAAAGTCCATAATACGGTATTTATTAAGATACTTAAAAATCAGTCAGTCAGTGAAATGGAGTAATCAGAATATAATAATAATAATAACAATGACAGTAATAGCCATATACTGTAAAACAACTGCACTGTAAAATAAATGAAAATGAATACCGTATTTTCCGGACTATAAGTCGCACTTTTTTTCATAGTTTGGCTGGTCCTGCGACTAAAAGTCAGGTGCGACTTATTTATCAAAATGAATTTGACATGAACCGAGAGAAAACATGACCGTCTCCAGCCGCCAGAGGGCGCTCTATGCTGCTCAGTGCTCCTGTAGTCTACACTGAAGACACAGAGCGCCCTCTCGCAGCTGGAGACAGTAATGTTTCCTCTTGGTTCTAAATAAATGTGACTTATAGTCCAGTGCGACTTATATATGTTTTTTCCCCATCATGACGTATTTTTGGACTGATGCGACTTATACTCAGGTGCGACTTATAGTCCGAAAAATACGGTATTTCATAGGTATATTATTTCTGCTTTACACTACAGGAGGGAAATTAGAATACTTCTCTCATTTCTACACTTGAGAGAGAGATTGTGAATCTGGACTGTGTTTAAACCTCTTCAGACTTAAGACTTAAGCTCCAGTGAAAACAGGTTTACAGAAACACATAGGGGTGTGACGGTTAGTATATAACCGTGAGACCGGCGGTTATTGTTGAACACCATCATTAGAACTCTATAACCGCCAAAACCGTGTCATTAGAATATTTTTTACAAACATTTTTTATCAAAAATTATTTTCATTTTTTAGATATGATCATAAGATGCGAAATATTTTGGGAGACATGGTTTTTACCACTTAATGAAGTTTTGTAAATCATCAGACATGATATTTACCACTTCATTAAATTTTGCTTTGTAGAAAACCTTTCTTAAAAACGAATTTCGTTTTGTACAAATTTTATCTTAATTTTAATAAATGTTTCATCAACCAATTGCATGTATTTTAATAAATAAAAAGCAAATATAGCAGACAATGATAACCGTGACATGGAAGTGCCAGCGCACCGCGTTCACTTGCACTGCACTGAGAACTAGAGCGCATCTCATCGTATGAAACTCAGCGTAGGCCTATGCTTCATACATTAGCATTAAATATCTTTGCTGCATCCTTTCTAGAACAGACTAGGGCTTTTTTTGCGGCTCGCATCAGCAAAGCATTGCATCGTCCATAGACCGCAAAACAATCAGCGGATGGCGGGCGGGAGCCACTCAGGAGCTTTTGGCAAAGTCATCTTTCCTTGACCCACGATACAGAGGCAATGGGGGGGTGGATTGGAGGAGACAAAAGATGCACTCCGGGGGGAAATTGGGAAACGGAGGCAGAGTTAGTGGTGCTTCGGAGGCTGCTGCTGCTGGAGATGATTCGGGAGAGGTCTGTGCACCACCCCCTCCCAAGAAGAGAAATCTTGGAGATCTCCTTAATAAACGGGGGTCTGAAATCTCTGCCCCTTTACCGATCAGAGCGCGCGCTGACACGGAGTTAACCCGCTATCTCCAAGAACAACCAATTGACTCTACGGCAGATCCACTAGCATGGTGGCGAGACAATGAAACACGCTATCTGCTCTTAGCAAAATTGGCACATAAATACATGTGTATTTGTACTACAAGCACAGCATCAGAGCGAGTTTTTAGCACTGCGGGGAACATAGCTACCCCCCAGATCGTCACTAAAACCGAGTAAAGTGAACATGTTGGTGTTCCTGTCACGGAACTTGGAAGTCGAAAAAGATTAGGAAATTAAAATGTCATTGCACTTTTTTTTTGTTTCCTTTATTTAGTTAGTTTAATTAAGGTATTACAACAGTCGTTGTTCGACTTTTTTTCTTTAATAAAGGTATGTAGATTTTATCATTTTAATTTAGGCCTAGGCTACTCATTAATTTTTATGCTCTTATAGAATTTAAGTAGCCTACTTTTTTAAAAGGTTTTGTTTACTGTGTGTGATTTATTTAAAACAAAGCACGTTCATTGCAAAGTTTTTTTTTTGTTGTTAAGGATTTGTTCACTGTGTGTGATTCATTTAATGGCAAGCACATTCACTGCTAGTTGTCTTGCTGTTAATTTTAAATAAACGTAGAGCAAGTAGCTAATCAGTGTCTGCTCCCCCCCCCCCCCCCCGACGGTTATGTTATGAACCGTCACATTTCACTCACGTCATAACCGTCATCACCAATTCTGAAACCGGCACACCCCTAGAAACACACTCAGTACACATCTAGTGAAGCGCTGTGATCACACACACACTAAACTCACAGCACCATCGTCTGAACCAAGTGTGTGCTTCACTGTGAAACAGACTTGATGAAGCCATACTGTGAATGTATTTTTTAGAAACTACACATCGTCATGTGACCATGATAATATCCAGACAGTTTAGCTGATATTGACAATGTGGTCCCATGCCTCTGACTGAACACATGACTTGTCTCCTACACACACACACACACACACACACACACACAGTGTGAGGTGTATAGTAATGCTGGAGGAGGACGGGTGGTGTTGGACTCACTCTCAGAACCTCTCTGCAGATGTAGGAGATCCAGTCCTCCTTCAGACAGCTTCCTTTGGTCTTCTTCAGCAGATCTGTGACGGAGCCGGCACCGCAGTACTCCATCACCAGCTGAGCACACACACACACACACACACACACTCATCTCCATCAGTTATCAGAAGATGACTGCTGTATCTCACTCATACAGGGCTTACTTTTTCTATTTCACATCTCCAAACCTCTCAGTTGATTTTTAGACTGTATTTAACATGAATGGTTCATACAGCACTATTGTGTCCTCTGAGGCGTGAGAACACTCTGTGAACACGTGGAGAAGAGGACAAGCTGGTGTTTCTCACCCACAGCTGGTCGTCCTGAGCCGCAGGACTCTTCTTCACGAACGCACCGTAGTACGTGGCTATGTTCCTGTGATGGGAGTGAGTCTTCAGCATGTTGATCTCCAGCTTGATCTCCTCCTCCTCGTCCTGAGGACACACTCATGTTCAGAGGAACTTGCTAAAGGCAGGACAATCTGTTGCATCAAAGTTGCTAAATGACGTTGTGTAGTCATTAGGTGAAGACATCATTATGCAATCACAGCACACAATCAGATCGAATGAACATTTGTGCACTGTATTTTGTGTTTTCATGCTACAACTTAACAGATAATGTCCTGGTAGAAA
>NC_081783.1:30797911-30835411 GCF_963082965.1 Carassius carassius
GCTTTGATTTATCGTGGCAGCCCTAAACACAATAAGTGTCATTATTCGATTCAGTTTCAGTTTTGTTGTCATCAAATGTCATGATGTTACTGCAGGTTGGGTGTCACGGAGCATGTGTCTGATGAAACGAGAGTCCTGATGTCCAGAGACCTGTGCTCAAATCAGCACTGTGCAGCTCGACTGGTCACCGTGTATTTGTACTTTGAAGCACTGCCCGGTCAGCTTTGCTGTATTTGTCTGAATCTGGGCAGAGATTATATCTCTATACACTTCAGAGTTCATCTGCTGCTTCTGTCTTCTGTCTCATCATAACTAACTCTGGTGAAGTCTCTGGTGAATCTCTTGATTGTAGACTTTGACAGAGACACATCTGTCTCCAGGAGAGTATTCTTCTCTTGGCTGGATGTTGTTCAAGGGCTTTTCTTCACCATAGACAGGATCTTCTGATCATCCAGCACTGTTATCTTCTGTGGACGTCCAGGTCTTATGTTTCTGAGTTCACCAGTTCGGTCTTGTTTTCTCAGAATGTACCAAACTGTTGATTTGTCTGCTCCTGATGTTCCTGTTCTTTCTCTGATGGATCTGTTTAGTTCCTGAAGCCTAACAATCATCTCTCTTTTCTCATTTCTCTTGTATGGAGAGATCCTTGACCGCATGTTATGCTTCACAGCAACAGCCTCCAAATACAAATGACACACAATTAACTCCAGACCTTGAACCTGCTTAATTGATGTAGGAATAATGAAGGAATAGCCCACATCTGTCCAAGAAACAGCTTTTGAGTCAGCTGTCCAGTACTTATGGTCCCTTGAAAAGAGTGGAGGTACATATTTAAGAGCTTTAACTTCTTAAACTGTCCTCCAATTGTGATGAGAACACCCTAAAATTAAAGATCAGAGCCTGCACTTTAAGCCCAATTTAAGCCCAGTTAAGTGCCTGAATGTATTCATCAAATGCGTTTTCATGTCTTATTATTAGCATTTACCCTTTTTCACACAAGTCAAAAACCACCTCAAGTGATCATAAAATTTTTTGGGGGGTTTTTGTTTTAAATTTGGTGTTTCCATTACTGGTTTCTGATGCGATACTTCAAAATGCACATTAAACATGGTAATGGAAACAGAGCTCTTGATGCCACAGACTGAGCCTCACGTTACCATGATCCCTGGACCCCAGACCCCCGGACATCAGATCCCCGGACCCCAGATCCCCAGACACCAGATCCTCTGACTCCAGATCCCCGGACACCAGATCCTGTGACCCCAGATCCCCGGACATCAGATCCTCTGACCCCAGATCCCCGGACATCAGATCCTCTGACTCCAGATCCCCAGACATCAGATCTTCGAACCCCAGATCCCCGGACACCAGATCCTCTGACTCCAGATCCCCGGCACCAGATCCTCTGACCCCAGATCCCCGGACACCAGATTCTCTGACCCCAGATCCCCAGACATCAGATCTTCGGACATCAGATCCCTGGACCACAGATCCCCGGACACCAGATCCTCTGACCCCAGATCCCCGGAAATCAGATCCTCTGACCCCAGATCCCCGGACATCAGATCCTCTGACCCCAGATCCCCAGACATCAGATCCTCTGACTCCAGATCCCCAGACATCAGATCCTCTGACTCCAGATCCCCGGACACCAGATCCTGTGACCCCAGATCCCCGGACATCAGATCCTCTGACCCCAGATCCCCTGACCCCAGATCTTCGAACCCCAGATCCCCGGACACCAGATCCTCTGACCCCAGATCCCCAAACCCCAGATCTTCTGACTCCAGATCCCCGGCACCAGATCCTCTGACCCCAGATCCCCGGAAACCAGATTCTCTGACCCCAGATCCCCGGACATCAGATCTTCGGACATCAGATCCCTGGACCACAGATCCCCGGACACCAGATCCTCTGACCCCAGATCCCCGGAAATCAGATCCTCTGACCCCAGATCCCCGGACATCAGATCCTCTGACCCCAGATCCCCGGACATCAGATCCTCTGACCCCAGATCCCTGGACATCAGATCCCCAGACCACAGATCCCCGGGCACCAGATCCTCTGACCCCAGATCCCCGGACACCAGATCCTCTGACCCCAGATCCCCGGACACCAGATCCTCTGACCCCAGATCCCCGGACACCAGATCCTCTGACCCCAGATCCCCGGACATCAGATCCCCGGACAACAGATCTTCAGACCCCAGATCCCCGGGCACCAGATCCTCTGACCCCAGATCTCCGGACACCAGATCCTCTGACCCCAGATCCCTGGACATCAGATCCCCAGACCACAGATCCCCGGACATCAGATCCCCGGACAACAGATCTTCAGACCCCAGTTCCCTGGACATCAGATCCCCGGACTACAGATCCCCGGGAACCAGATCTTCGGACCGCAGATCCCTGGACATGTGAAGCAGCACAGACTGTCCAGGAGCTCATTGATGATCAGGAGATCCTCATCACATGCATCATCTCACCAGCAGCAAGCACAGAGGTTTACAGTCATCTGGAGGCCAACACTCACTCAGGCTTGACTTTGATATTTAGCCGTGTTTCCACTGTCGGGCTAAAACCGGGCATGCTAGTGTGTGCCAGGGCCAGTCGCGTTTCCACTGTCACTTCCGAGGCTTGATTGTGCCTCGTCGGGGCTTCCTCGGGGCCAAAGGCCAGGGTTTTTTGGCTCGACGAAAACCTTGGGCCAAAGCAGGCCAGTTTTCTGCTAACTTATCTTTGTTGGTGAAATGATGAGGTTGAGTGACGTTGTTCCTGAGAGGTGTGTAAAGGGCGTGTTTTAGTGACGCGCAGCAGAGCTTCAGGCTCGACTGTGGAAACCATGTGCTATTCTGACCTCGGTGCTACTGGCCTGAGGCTATTAGCCCCACCTGGCCCATTTTAAGCCCTGGCTCGCACTGACCCCACAGTGGAAAAGCGGCTTTTGATTTTAATTCTGGCCTATGTAGATAACTAAAGATTTTCATCTTGAATATTCCATTCATTGAGTGTCATTGTGTGATTTAAGTATTCGCTTACCTTTTTCTTTTTTTGAGCAGTGTTATATGATGCTTAAAGAGATTGTTCATTCAAAACCGTCATGGTTTATTCACGCTCAAGCTGTTTCAAACCTGTAGACATTCTCTCTTCTGCTGAACCAAAAGAAGATATTTTGAAGAACTGAAGCACTTTGGTGATTATCGATGTCTAATGTTTGGACAAAAAAATCCAGAGATGGTTCTCAAAATATCTTCTTTTTTATTAAGCAGAGGAAAGAAAGTCCTACAGGCCTGAAGAAACATCAGTGATGCCTGAATCAACATTTTTGCGATTTTGAACATTAAGGCTCTGATGATCAGACGGCTCAGAACAGGACGACTGAAAGCCAGCCATGATGTGACTGACTGGATGAGCTTCAGCAAACATCAGCAGAGGAACGCCTCTTTAACACATGTTTACATGAGCGCACAATGACCTCATCCACCAGAAGAGGAGCTGAAGAAGAGCGCTGTGAGCGAGGACATGCAGCTCATCATGAGTCTGCTTCCCCAGGAACAGCCAATGAGTGCTGAATCTGGCTGATGTAGGATGGTATTTCTGTCGGAGGGGATTTCCTTGTGTTCTCCAGGATGCCTGCGAAGCGCCACATTGTTTTTAATGACTGGACATAAACAGGAAGTGCTGTCTAAAAAGAGTGACAACAGGATTATACTCCAGACACAGCAGTTCTCTGAAAAATACTTTAAAAGTTTGTTGAAAAGCTGTGGAAACTGATCTCAGAAGCAAGCGTGGAACAAAAAAAAAGAATCCTATATTGTTTTTGATAAAGGACTGTTTTATTGTGTTTTACCAGTGACTTAACTGACTGAAGGAAGAAATGAAAACAGTGTAGTCATCCTAAAACCAGAAGATGGTTCTTTTTCTTGTCTTCATATTTTGTTTTACTGGAGGACATGCTGCCTGGAGAGGATAAAGATATTGAGGTGAATTTAAAAAACAAATTTATATGTTCCTTGAGGATTACTTATAATGTTAATAAAGTTGTATGCACAAAAACTAAATAAATAAATATGTTGAAAAATGATTATTTTCAACCCTCATTCTGACCCCGTCTAAAACAATCTGTTTTAAGAGGTTTTCTCCTTTAAGGATCTTCAGTAGGGCTGTGAATCTTTGGGTGGACAGCCATTCGATTCACAGTTCAGGATTCACAGGATTTCGATTCGATTCAAGAATGAAGCCCTTATGATTACAGAACCACAGATTAGAGAGAGAGAGAGAAAACACTTTTGTCCATTGTTGGATGATAGTTTAATGATGCGATGGCTTTATGTAAAGGATTATGTATAGGTGAATATTTTGTCACACCAGGAGTTTTACCATCATTTCAGAAGTGTCAAACACAATCATTTTATGTATGCTGTGTATGTTTTATTATGATTTATTTTAATGTTTTTCAAGAATTATTCTATTATCTATAACTTTGAATTTGCTATAAGAAAATTAAATAAACTGCTGGACAATAATCAATCATTTGTAATCTATAATTTTTCCCAATGGCAATGTTATGCTTGTTTTACATACTACAAACAATTATTTCAATGTTCTGCACAGAATAAGGTAGAACATAAACTTTATAGTTTCTGTACTGTATTAAATGATTAGATAGATAATGCCTGGCACGTCTATGAGCGTGAGATCACTTCTCTTTCAGTGCCAAAACTCATTTTCATAAAAGAAAATGCTGTAGTATTTAACTTTTCGTCTCCGTCAGTGAAGGATGATTCTGAAATGTGCCAGATGTCAAGACACTACATGCTTTTAAAGATCTCTTCTTTGAGTCTTGTGCGTGGAGTATTTCAGCGTAAGAACCCAGAGGTGATCAGTGTGCATGTATGATGTCAGAACAGAGAAGGAAGCTTCATGTTCAAAGATGCAGTAACAGTGAAAGTGTATTGTTTCCTCATACATGAAAACACATAATGAAACGATCCAATACAGAACTAGCTGTGCAATTACTACTAAAAATCAGAATGAATATTCCTTCACTTAATGAGCATCATTTATGGCAAATCATCACATACTGATATATGCTTCCAAAAGCAGGTTCTGGATTCAGAACACAATTTCTCTAGATTATTAACCAAATACATAATTGCACATGATTTAAGAAATAACTTTCTTAAAGGGACAGTTCACCCAAAAATGTAATTTTTTTACTAACTGTCAAGTTGCTGCAAACCTGTATGAACATCTTATAACATTACATTACATTACATTTAATTATTTTATCCAAAGGGACTAACAAATGAGGACAATAGAAGCAATCAAAAGCAACAAAAGAGCAGTGAAATGAAATAATACCTTAATGTTGTTGTTTCAATGGAAGAGACCGACATTCAAACTATCTTTAGTGTTCAGCTGAAGAAAGAAACTCATACAGCTTTGGAAGAACATGGGGACGAGTAAATGATGAAAGAAGGGCTGAACTGTCCCTTTAATTCATGGGTTTGATCTATGTATAACAGAACATATGTCATGCACTATCATTTATTATAACAACATGTGTGTGTACTAAACTATGATGCAGAATCACAAAAGCCTGAAATAGAAACCCCAAGGCTGTCCTAATCTGTGTGCGTCCCACCCTACACTTTGTGCAGCATGCTTGAGAAGAACGAGGAGAAGAAATGGTTGCACAAGACGATCCACAGCGGGACGGGTGCAGATCCAGCCTGACCTGAGCCAAACACACATCTCACAGGATGTCTGGCTCACTACACACTTCTTTAAAGATCCGATGTTTCTGTGAAGCACGCTCTGACCGTCATGAGGAAGTGAGCTCCACCCAAACACTGTGTTCAAAGACCAAACCACACGCGTAGGTTTCATTAGCACACTATTTATCGCATCAGTGCTGAGATCTGGCAGACCCCTGCACTTCTGCACGCCCCGAGACACACAGCATGTCTTTAATGAAACACAAGCCAAGTCTGAGTGTGGGAGACATACAGAAACAAGCACTAACCTTGTACACCTGTCCGTACGTCCCATTGCCCACCACCTCGATGAGCTCGAAGATCCCCGCCGGATCCTGAAATCAAGAGTCACAGGGTCAAGCTCCAGGGTGGTCACGGTGAGGTCACTGTGAGGTCACGGTGAGGTCACTGTGTCCATGAGCACATCACATTGAGCATCTGTATATAACTTCATCTGTTAATGGCACATTCACACTTCTGGCTGTTCACATTTTATTTCGCTCTGTATGTTTTATTTACTGTCTATTCTCTTTATTATAAGCCACATGAAAACATACTATAGTAATTTACAGTAAATACTACAGTGTTTTTGAACCATACTGTAGTAAAGTGTTGTACTGTATTATATTATAGTTGTAAATGAATGCTACTGTACTATTAACTATAGTGACTGTAATAAATACTGTACTAGCCTATAGTAAACTGTAGTGTATTGTACTATAATATACCCTATAGTTATAGAAAACTTGTCATTTGTTTATATTATATTACCAAAGCAACTATAGAATTACTGCTACAACACTTGAATATAAGTACTTTACTATAGTATGACTCAGAAACACTATAGTATTTACTATACATTACTGTATTGTTTTTCCTGCGGGTTATAATCTTAAATTATATGTATGTTAGCACCATGTTTGCGAATTCCTTGTGAGTGTACACACTTGTTAATAACGCTCGGATTCGGATTCGGATTCGGATTCCTAGACTGTGATTTGAGACATGCTCTGTGTCTGGACCTCAGTGTCTGTGACAGTTTAATTCCCAGATCAAACTCGAAGAGTGAAGAAAACAGCAGAAATGTATTCTCAACAGCCGATTTACTGCAAACTTCACATGACATTTAGAGCAAAGTTGATACAAGTTCTCGCTACTAAATCAGTGAGAGAGAGCGCTGACAGAAACTTTGTGCCGATCCTCGAGCTATCGCTACAAACGAGTGAAATCAGAAACAAAGCTGCAGTTCTGCACTCACCCGTAAAGAGGCGAGGTCGATGTTACTCAGACTCGTTGTAGTGAAGTCTCTCGCCATTTTAATGAGCTCGTCTGCCAGTATCAGAGTTTCTTATCTGATCATGGTTTGAGGAACAGTATGTCTGCCCATCTGCAGCTCCTCGACAGCGCATCTAACTCTACTATAGCGAGGGATCTGGGATCTGAACGACATAACGGAACTCTCGCCCCGCAGCGAGCAACTCAAAGTAACTGAACTATAAGTGGGCGTTTCAGTGGGCGGATTAGCCAATCACGTCACAGCGCACACTCGGCTATGTAATATTAATGAGCTCCTGTTCCAGACACTCCCGGAAAGTTCCAAAGCGACCTCTATGATCTATTTAATATCCATGAGCTTCTCCTTCGCTTTAGTAGGATTGGCGTTTCTCAGGACAAACACAGGAAACCCGGAAAACCAGTCAAAAGTGAAAAGCTGCGTCTTCCTCTGCTTGCTGCAAAACAACGCTTTTCATCTCTGTGTAATACAGTTTACTCTGGCCTCAAACCTGGCCTGTGTTTTAATAGACATACAAGATTTTTGATTTGAAACATTCTGTCACCTTTATGGTCAGTTCCATCACATTAACACTTTAAATCCCAATTTTTCCCAGACATGAAAATATCCAAATGAGATGTCACGAGTAACCCTTTGTAATAATCAATACATATTTTAATTTTATCTTAACTTTTCTTAATTTATTGAAATTGTGTTTTACACTCTCTAGAGTTACTATTATGCATAAAAAAATCATTGATAGGAATAGTGAGATAAAACCCACACACACAAAAAAATACAACCATATTTCAAAATTGTTACTTTTTTTGTAACATATACAGTTTCATCAAATTGTTACATTAGTGCTACCAGTATTGCAACATTAATGTTGTAACTTATTTGTAACATTTAAACTTTTAATTTAGTGCAATATTTTGTTATTGCAACATTTTAGTGTAGTTTTCACTTCCAACAGCAACTGGATTTATATTGTTACCTAAATCCACTGTTATCCCAATGGTCACTATAGTGACCATCCATACGTTTACTCATACTTTGACCACACTCAACAAAATTGAATATATGTGAATTCATATACTAACACTAGACACCTTAAAGATAATGTGTACCAAAAATCTCTGTCGTATTTTTATGTTAACATACTTTACTAGCCTTTCGTTTTGGACCTTTGATGCAGTCATCACCTTCTCAAGGTGCAAACAGGAAGTAAACTGCTCTGGTCATGTGACAATGCACATATTTAATTGAGACCCCTCTTTTTTTTCATATTTGCAGGAAGTGCACTAAAATATAAGTCAGTAAGGTTGTTGGAGCTTTATAAGTGGTTTTATGTGACCGGTGGGATTAAATGGGTTTTAATACAACATGAAATTATAAAGGCATCTCTCACAGCCAATACTTATATATTTATTTATTTTGTTGGTCTGACAACAATTGTTATTTTTGCAAGGTATATTACAAATAATTTATATGCTAAAACCAGAAACCTGTGAATTAGACAAGCTGCTTGGTTTGTGAATATAATAACAGCTCACATATTCATACTCTTCCACACTTGACTGTATCTGAAGAGTAAAACACATACTAGTCGTGAGTATACAAAATCAAATCACCAATTTTAGTGACCTTTCATCCTAAAGGGCAGCATTGCATACAAATTCAATAAAATGATAATAAATATCAATACTGATCAAAAGTGTTTGATCATTACCAGCACAGAAACGCTTCATCTGTAGTAGCAGATACACCATATAAACCAGATGTATCTATCCATGATGAGTGAAAAACTTCAGAATACTGAGGAAGAAAACTGCCAAACGATCAGGAAATAAGGCAAATGATAAGTTGTATCAAATATGTAAATACCTCCTCGACTAGCTACAAACAATATCAATGTGCTTATTAGATTTGAATAGTAATTATTTGCATAAATAACATATTCTTTAAAGCTCAGAGCTGATGTGTCTTTACATTATTGTGCTGTAACAACCGAAGTCATAATGTCAAATAAACCAGATGCAGTGCTTGATGGAATAACTGTACATATTAGACTTACCTCAAAATTCAAGTAAGATAACAATATCAGTAGCTCTTTATCTGTCTGAACAAAGAATGAAAACACTAAAGGCTGGAAGAAAGCAAGATAAACCATTATGGGCCAGTTTTACTAAACAGGTCAAATTAGTCTTAGAGTGCAATTCCAAACAGCACAGATGATTTTATGATTTACTAACAACATGAAAAACTGAAGAACACAGACGCAACATCTTATTTACACATCGAACAATGCCATATACCAAGTGCAGTCGCAAATAAAGAATAAACAAATAAAAAAGCCACAGTATGTTTGAAAGAACCAGAGGCCAAAAAATGAAGGGTTGCAAGAAGTTTCCCTGCTTAAAAATAACTCCATCACCAAATTTGTAATGGTTTTACTGGTTATAATGGGACTTTTAAAGGGGTCATATGATGTGATTTCAAGTTTTTCTTTCCCTTTGGAGTGTTACAAGCTCTTGGTGCATGAAGAAAATCTGTAAAGTTGCTGAGACTAAAGTCTCAAGTCCAAAGAGATATTCTTTATCAAATTTAAGAATCCCCCCCCCCCCCCAGGCTGCCCAGATGTTCTCGCAAAGAAAGAAGGTGTACCTTTTATTCTCGTTGTAGTATTGTTGTTGCAGCCGCCACCATGTCCTATAGACGCTGTGTGTTTCACTGTGAAAGTGAAACTACTTTGTTTGGCCTTCCGACTATTAATCATTCTCGTTTATATCATGTTCATAATGGGTTTCTATGTTTATGTCTCATCGCTCCAGGCAGACAGGATCACAAATTGTTAAGGGGTGTAACATTTTCGCCACACGCTTGAGGTATTCGGCCAATCACAATGTACTGGATAGCTGGCCAATCAGAGCACACCTTACTTTTCAGAGTGATTAATGGACGCGTTTCAGAAGGCGGGGCATAGAGGAGCAACAATAATGTACAGTATGTGGGAAATAATTTGTTTTTTTTTAACCTTAAACCTCATAAACACATTTTATTACACCAAATACACAAAATAATGTTCTTTTTAGCAACATCATATGACACCTTAAATGGAAACTGTAATGGTCCTGTGGGTCTCTACTGGTAATTGATCACCTTCTATTGGTGGCTTGTTAAAGCCAACAAAATCCTAATGAAATATGTCCCAAAACACACTACAGAAAACCATTTTTTTATGGATTTAATGGTTAAAAGTTGATGGTTTGTAACATTTGTAATGGTATTTGTAATGGAATCCATTAGCATTTTCTGTGATGGTTCAATTGTTTTTGAGAAGGGTTGATAGACCTCGTATAGCGTGGCTCCTAGTTGAGGGTTCCAAGTCGTCTTTTATCTCCTGAAGCAAATTAAAAATAGCATGGCTTGGCAAACGATATTTTCAGATAATGTGTTCTTCTGAAATTCCAAATAAATTAATACACATGGAAAAAAATCCTCTCTCTTCTACCACACACTCTCTGTTCTCTGCAACAACAACTGCA
This sequence comes from Carassius carassius, assembly GCF_963082965.1. Classification (NCBI taxonomy): domain Eukaryota; kingdom Metazoa; phylum Chordata; class Actinopteri; order Cypriniformes; family Cyprinidae; genus Carassius; species Carassius carassius. The sequence goes on from NC_081783.1 coordinate 30,808,491, forward strand.
GCCATTTCAAGAGCAAAATAGTTTAAGACATGCTTTTTGGGGGGGCATTAAATAATGGCGCAAACACCAGTAATTTGACGAGCACAAACGTTAGTAAATCTCATTGCGTGATTCATTTGAATACTCTCCTCCCATAAATTTTGCATCTAAAAGGGAAACTCCTACAAATGCATATTCAATAAGGTCAGGCACACAAATAACTGTCCACACCTTTTCAGCGCTAATTCATCACTGTGCATCTTTAGTAAATCCTGACAGTACTGTTTTAACAACAAAAGACAGTTTGCGCTGGCACAAGCTGTTAGTAAAACTGGCCCTATGTGTATTTCAATCTTAACAAGATGAACTCATGCAGATAAAAAGGAAGGAAGGATGAGATCAGCGAAGCGATGTTTGGCCGAGCCGCTCTACCAGATGTCACTGGAAAGCTCTGGTCCGGACAGCGGCACGAATGGGCTGCTCAAGTGAATGTCTTTCTTGGGTTTGCCAATGTCGTTGTGCGCCGGCCGTCCGTTCAGCAGAGTCATGGGCAGATTGCAGTACACGTGCCGTCCGCTGAGCGTGGCGATGGCAGAGCTGGGCAGCTCGTACTCGTAGCTGCGGCAGAAGTGGCGCATCTGCAGGTGTCCCGGCTCGTTGTAGTCCGGGATCTCGATGTGAGCCGGTGCTAGCGACGCCGTGGTGGTGGTCATAGCCACCGTCGATACGGCCTGCAGGTCACCGAACAGCCCCTGCTCGCCCGAGTCCAGGACTTGTCGGCGGGACACGCTCTCTTTTCTCTTGGCAGGCATCTCGTAGTGCACCTGCTTCCAGAACCTGGACTTGAGCTGGCTGCTCTTGGGCCCGCACCACTTGATGAGCGACAGCACTCGGATGGTGTGCTTCAGGTCCTCCAGCTCCTGGTAGTTGATGACGCTGCGCAGGTCCGAGCATTCGATCATGATCACCTTGATATCGCCCGTCACCAGCATGCTGTGCAGCCGCGGCTCGAACTGGAAGATGCTCCAGCCCCGGCGGGCCACAAACTCAGGGGTCAGGACGATGATGAGACGCCTGCTCTGCTCCACGCTGCGCACCAGGTCCTCGATGTACGCTAGAGACACAGAGAGAGACAGTGTCTATGGATGTCACACACAGATGATTCAGAAATCATCTGCTTTTAGAGGCTTTCTGTTGTTAGTGCAAAAGACAACTTAATATAGGGTGTGCAGTGTTGGGGTAAGGCACTACAAGAAATGCCATTTATGTAATAGTGAATGGCACTCTCTCTTCCTGTTTCACATGACTCTCTGTTTGCTGCAGATGTCACACATCCCTGTGCATGTGACTGTGGACTAATCACAAGCTCAGGGTCTGCCACAAGTTGACAAAAGTGTACAATGTGGGCAGTGGTACTGTTTAAACAAAGTTGGATTTGTTTTTGTTTTGTCAAAGCAAAACCAATACTGGAATCCTGAGTTTGTTCAACTTACATTTGTGGAACAGGCCTGTCTGTGAGAGTTGCAGTAACCGAGTAGAAAACATATATAATACTACGCTGCACATGCACAGATCAAACACACTCATGAACCAAGAGAGTCAGTTCTTTGACTCAGATTAGAACTACACATCATCAACTCTGAGCACTCAAACATGAGCTGTGTTCTACTGTGTGTTTTGCTGACTGTAAGAGTGTGAATGTCAGGTGTTGCTCTTACTGCTGCTGGGAATAAGGTCCCGGTGCGGGATGAAGAGTTTATATCCATAGTGTTTCTCCAGAACGTCTGGTAAGATCTCCAGAGCGAACAGCTCCTCCTCGCTCATCTCATGCTCCACCGACTTTAGGTCCACTTTGGTGTAGGACAGGTAGGCGTCATATTCCTTGTTGTCTGTAAGGAACAGATATGTTGTATTCAACAGGTCAATTCTTTCATCATATTACATATTAAATTATGATTTCTGTGTACTGCTCAGGCTCCACTGAGGCTTTGGTTTAGGGATGCAGCTTCATGCTTACGGTTTTATTTTTCAACTGCTTACACACATTTTCAAAACGTTGGTTTTTACCCTTATACACAAATCCAAGAATTGCTGGATTTTTTGGGACACTGGGGCATTTGTGGTTGTGAATACAGTATTACACAGTACCACAGAAAAGAAACACATCAAGCATATGTTATTGTGTAGATGTGTCTTTATAGGCCTGTTTTAAAGCCATGTGTGACTAGTGGGGCGGGGCCGAGGGACGTGGGAGCGAGGCCGGTGGAGTGATTGGAGATGAGCTACACCTGTTCGACCCGCCGGTCTCGAGGCCCACGGAGGAGATGGTAGGATATAAAACTGGAGCAACGACAGTGAAGGACGAGAGAGGACCAGGCCTGGGCTTTTAGTTGTGTTTTGGTTTTTATTTGAGCGCACCAGTCGTCCGTGAGGGGCTGGTGCACTGTTTTGTGTTTATTTTGTATTATTAAAATGTTATTTGATTGTCCGCCGGTTCCCGCCTCCTTCTTCCTTATGATTATGGAGTTTAATTCATTACACCATGATTGGTTGGTATTCAGTAAAGCATGTGAGGAATTAGTGTCATTCTGATTGGTTGTGTTTGAAAAAGGAAATCAAGATACTTCCTGTTAGATTTTTGTGTGTTACATCATGCCTTTCCATCTGTGTGTTTCTGGTTGTGGCTGACACCTCTCCAAAGACGACCAGCACAATCATTGTTTTCAATGTTTGGGTCATGCTCACACACCGAGACAGCGCTTGTGGATGGTGGAGGTGAATTTGGCTCCACCACAACATTCTTTTGAGACCAGTGTATCTGGATGCTTGGTCAAGCCTCTCCAATTCCTACCGATGTCTCCTCAGAACAATTTGACTTGACTATGCGATTCAGTTCACCAGGCGCCCACCCAGGATCAGGGGCATTAGGATTACCTCGGTATGAGTTGAGAATACCACTGGTCTTTGGGCAGAGGTCACAAACCTTGTCAAGAAGGGTGCAATTAAGCCTGTGCTCCTGGCTGCAAGGAAGAAGGGGTTTTACAGCCCATGCTTCATTGTACCCAAGTAGGATAGGGGGCTCCAGCCAATCCTGGATTTGAGGACTCTGAACCAGGCCCTTCACAAGCTCACGTTCAGAATGTTAACCCTCAGGCATATATTAACATGTGTCAGAGATCAGACTTGGTTTGTGGCAATAGACCTGAAGTATGCATACTTTCATGTCTCAGTCCTACTAAGGCACAGGCCATTTCTTCGGTTTGCCTGCAAAGGACGGCCTTGTAAGTACAAGGTTCTTCCCTTCGAGCTGTCCCTATCTCCTCACATTTTTACGAAGATCACTGAGGCTGCCCTTGTCCCTCACAAGGAAGTGGGCATTCATATTCTGAGTCCCAAGATGAGCATGGTGCCATGGTTCACACAGTGTGAACATCATACCATAGTGTCACCTGACCTTCAGTCTTTGGGAAGATATCTCTTTACTACGAGCAGGAGTGCCTTTAGAACAGGTGTCCAGATGCATCGTTGTTACAACAGATACTTCCAAAACAGCTTGGGGCACCATGTGCAATGGGTGGGCAGCATGAGGGCTCTGGACAGGCCCTCAGCTGCACTGACATATCAATTGCCAAGAGCTGTTGACTGTGCTTTTGGCCTTGAGGAGGTTTCAATAACTGTGTAATGATAAACCTTGCTAATCATCGGGAAGAAGGAGGCGGGAACCGACGGACAATCAAACAACATTTTAATAAAGCAAAATAAGCACAAAACAGCGCACCAGCCCCTCACGGACGACTGGTGCGCGCAAATAAAAACCAAAACACAACTAAAAGCCCAGGCCTGGTCCTCTCTCGTCCTTCACTGTCGTCGCTCCAGTTTTATATCCTTCCATCTCCTCCGTGGGCCTCGAGACCGGCGGGTCGAACAGGTGTAGCTCATCTCCAATCACTCCAATCCTGCCCCACTCGTCACATACCCCCATCGCCCCTCGCAGGCCGGGGGGTACTCCCGAGACTGCGCTCTACTCCCCCCCCCCTCCCTCCGGGGGGGACCGCTCATGGGGACCTGCGGGAACCTGGGGGTAGGACAGGCGAGGCGAGAGAAAAGGAGATGGAAGGAGGAGCGACAGAGACGAGAGAGGGGAGAGAGGAGAAAAAAAAAAAAATCCGGTTCCCAGACGCACCGCTGCTCGGCCCTCCACCAGCTGGGTGATCTCCTCCGCGGTGCCTGGCGGTGGCACTGGACGGCCCTCGGCGGACGGCACGACACTCCTCCGCCGCCCGGTGGACGGCGATGGCTCCTCCGGTTTTGGGCAGCCGGCAGGAGTCCCCCGTTCCCTGCTCCTCCCCGTTCTGGCGGATGGCAGCAGGCTCCGGCCACCTGGCGAACGGCACAGACTCCTCCGCTCCCTCACGGACGGCAGCCGCCCCTCCCTATCTTGGGCGGCCGGTAGCGAGCTCGCCCGTCCCCGGCAACTCGCTCCAGCCCACCGCCTCGAGCGTCCATGGCGGCACACTCCTCGCCTGCTCGTTGGCACCGCGTATTCACCACAGCGGCGAGGGATCTTCAGCAGCGCGTCCCCCCTTCTCCCGGGCTTCGGCACCACTGTAATGATAAACTTCCTAATCGTCGGGAAGAAGGAGGCGGGAACCGGCAGACAATCAAAATGAAACTTTAATTACAAAACAAACACAAAACAGCGCACCAGCCCCTCACAGACGACTGGTGCGCACAAATAAAAACCAAAACACAACTAAAAGCCCAGGCCTGGTCCTCTCTCGTCCTTCACTGTCGTCGCTCCAGTTTTATATCCTTCCATCTCCTCCGTGGGCCTCGAGACCGGCGGGTCGAACAGGTGTAGCTCATCTCCAATCACTCCACCGGCCTCGCTCCCATGTCCCTCGGCCCCGCCCCACTCGTCACAAACTGATCCAAGACAAGCACGTGTTGGTCCAGATGGACAACACAGCGATGGTTGCATACATCAACCACCAGGGTGGTGTTCACTCCCATCGCATGTCACAACTCTCCCACCTGGGTCTCTGGAATCTTCATGTTTGGTCCCTGGATGCGACCAGAAGAAACTTAGAGACCTTTCCCCAGCCATGGTGTAAACCATTACTCAGGCTAGAGCCCCCTCAACGAGGCAGTTGTACCCTCCGAGATGTGGCATCGGATCTATGCTCTCCTTCCTCCAAGGGGGCCTGGACAAGCAGCTGTATGCTTCTACACTTAAGGTATATATGTGGCCGCAATTGCGGCTAACCACGACACCATGGGAGGCAGATCGGTGGGGAGGCACGATCTGGTTATCAGGTTCCTCAGAGGTGCACATAGGTTGACTCCTCCACCTTAAGTACTAATATGTACTTTTAAGTTAATGGTAATCACTGTTTAGGGGAAGAGAAGATACAAAGGTGTACCTTTTTCAATGGTACTACCCCAGTGACAACTTTTGTACTCTTTTTTTTTTCTGAGGGTGTAGGTAACTCTTATTGTTATGATATATGTATTGTATGCATTTTGTAGAGACAAACAATTGCATTAAGGCCTTGTCCATGTTCAGAACTGATCCAACATTACAGTAGTAAAAGTTTTTTTTTTTTTTGCATGGCTTGCAAAAACAGTTGCATGAATTAGATCTTACCCCAAAAATATTTGTTATTAGAAACAGAAACTTTTATTGTTCATGTTATTCTTGCATACCATCACTGGCCTCATCGCTGCCGAAGTGTCGTCGGTAGCACAGCATGATCTCCACATTATAGCACTTATAGATGGCTGTGAAGATCCCCAATATCAGCATGATGGCACCCAGTCCACCAACCAACTCCAGCCTGTACACGTCTGCACAAGAAAATAGATGACTTCTTTATGACTTAATTCAAAAACACAGTAATATTGAAATAGCATTATAATTTAAAAAAACTGTTTAAAAATTAAATGTATTCCTGGGATGCAAATGTCACAAGGTGACGATCTTTAGGGGCGGAACCAAAATTCGGGAAGTTTGGTTCCGCCCGGAAGTGTTTCCGCCCGGACCGGAAAAACAGAACACCGGAACTTCCGGTAGCGCCGTAAGAAGGAAAATCAGGGAATTCGATGCACCTGTGCCTAGTTAGGGACAGCGGTTGGTGATTGGAGGATACGCTGGACAAGGCAGTACTTAAGGCCAAGTTATTTCACAGTCTGGGAAGCTCTCTTTGGTGTGTGTGAAGCACTGGGTTGTGCCCGTCTTGGTACGCTGCTGGTAGCTGTCTAACTCTCTCTCTCCCTCAGGCTGGAATTGTATGATTGTGAAGACATCGCGAACCTTAAAGGTTGAGAAGTGAACAGATTATACGGCGAACTGAGACGACGTGAAAAAGGGGATTGGAAGTGGCATTGATGTGAGTACTAAGAGCCAGTCGAAAGTGCCCTGTATATTGACCTGGCGTTGTGTAGATCTCTCCAGGAGGAGGAGGGCGGCCCTACCCCTAATATAGTGTGGTGGGAGAGCCGAAGGAATACTTATTGAAGTAGTCGCAACGACGACATCACTAGCTAGGCCGCATATTCCATCGCCAGATCCGAACCAAGCGAAGTGAAGGAAGACGGGTGTCCTTTCCGTACACTGAGTGTGGTGGGTGAGTCTTCGTGCTGTGAAAACCTATAATTTTGACGTGGTGTTGTATATTGCTGTGGGCTGCTGTGTATTGCCGTGTGTCCTGTCAGATAAACCCCCGCCTTCACGCACTTCGGCGTGGGAGGACAAGGAGATTGCTGGTCCTAGCCTAGTTCAGTACAGTATACGTTGTGAGCGTGCTTCAGATCTCCGGAGATAGCACGGTACGCTGTGTCCAGCCCAGAGGTGAAAGCCATCCAAAGCAGAGTAACTGTGCTATTGTGCCCAAGTTGATACCTGTGGAGAGAAAAGGAGAGAGAAGTGAATAACACGAGGAGGAATAGAGCGAACCCTGTACTTACAGTACGCTGTGTCCAGCCCAGAGGTGAGAGCCATTTAAAGCAAACTAACTGTGCTATTGTGCCCAAGTTGATACCTGTGGAGAGAAAAGGAGAGAGAGGTGAATAACACGAGGAGGAATAGAGCGAACCCTGTACTTACAGTACGCTGTGTCCAGCCCAGAGGTGAGAGCCTTTCAAAGCAAACTAACTGTGTTATTGTGCCCAAGTTGATACCTGTGGAGAGAAAAGGAGAGAGAGAGTGAATAACACGAGGAGGAATAGAGCGAACCCTGTACTTACAGTACGCTGTGTCCAGCCCAGAGGTGAGAGCCATTCAAAGCAAACTAACTGTGCTATTGTGCCCAAGTTGATACCTGTGGAGAGAAAAGGAGAGAGAGAGTGAATAACACGAGGAGGAATAGAGCGAACCCTGTACTTACAGTACGCTGTGTCCAGCCCAGAGGTGAGAGCCATTCAAAGCAAACTAACTGTGCTATTGTGCCCAAGTTGATACCTGTGGAGAGGAAAGGAGAGAGAGAGTGAATAACACGAGGAGGAATAGAGCGAACCCTGTACTTACAGTACGCTGTGTCCAGCCCAGAGGTGAGAGCCAGTCAAAGCAAACTAACTGTGCTATTGTGCCCAAGTTGATACCTGTGGAGAGAAAAGGAGAGAGAGTGGGTAACACGAGGAGAGACTGAGGGAACCTGTACTTACGCCGCTGCCTGTGGAGAAAGAGAAAGCGAGTGAGCACCCAAGGAACGAACTGTGTGAACCAGTACTTACTGTGAGCTGTAATCAGCGAAGAGGTGAGAGCAAAACCAAGCTGAACTAACTGTGCCTGTGTGTCCCAGCCGCTGCCTGTGGAGAAAGAGAAAGCGAGTGAGCACCCAAGGAACGAACTGTGTGAACCAGTACTTACTGTGAGCTGTAATCAGCGAAGAGGTGAGAGCAAAACCAAGCTGAACTAACTGTGCCTGTGTGTCCCAGCCGTTGCCTGTGGAGAAAGAGAAAGAGCGTGAGCACCCAAGGAACGAACTGGGTGAATCAGTACTTACTGTGAGCTGTAATCAGCGAAGAGCCGTTGCCTGTGGAGGAAGAGAAAGAGAGTGGGCACCTCGAGAACGAACTGTGTGAACCAGTACTTACCGTGAGCTGTATTCAGCGAAGAGGAGGAAGAAGGAGGGCGCTACGGATACCTAAGACTCAGGCCGGGGCCCGAGCCCCACGCCCCGGATCCCCGTGGCCCCCTTGCTCCCTGACCTCTTCCCGGCCATAGCCCATCTGGAGGGCCGAGTCAGAGTTTAGTTTTAATTGCCCTTTCCCTATTCCCCAACCTATTTTTAAATATTTAAATAAAGATTGTTTTATCACTTACTTGTTCTCGTGTTGTTTGGCCATTGGGTCGGGTTTGGGGACCTCCTCGAGGTGGAAGTTGAGAAGGGGTGTGGCTTAGTTAAAGCATAGCCAGCCCCTGGGTGTGACAGATTTGGCGTAGTCGGCAGGATTTCCACCTCGAGTTGAGTAACCAAGGTCGTCCAATGACCGACAACGCGGGGCTTTCAGCCCAACCCCGTGCCATGCCCGTTTTTATGGGGAGCCCCTGGATTCAAAAATATGGGGGGACAGAATCCGAGGTACGATTGTCTGAATGGAAGGCTCAACTAGAGTACTTGGCCGACCTACAGGGCCTTAGTGCAGCCCAGCGGCTTCAATTTGTGTTAGACTCCCTGGATGGAGAAGCGCGGCGAGAGGTGCATGCCGCCCCCGAAGCCGTTAGAGCCAACGCCCAAACCGTGTTCCAGTTCCTCACTGAACAGTATGGTGACCACACCCCCGTAGCTGCCCTTCGCTCCCAGTTCTTCAATTGTAAGCAGGGCCCCCGCCAACCGATTAGAGCTTTCGCCCTGAGGTTGCGAGAGCAATTCGCCCGACTACAGACCCGTCGGGACCACGGGTTGGGAGATGGAGAGACTCTATTGCGGGACCAGTTTCTTCTGGGGTTGAAGGAGGGTCCGGTGAGACAGAGCCTACGTATCCAGTTTCGAAGGGACCCGGGTCTCACGTTTGAAGATCTGAAGAAAGAGGCACTGGCCCTGGAAGGTGATGAGACTGAGGTGAGTGGTTCCCCAGTGTGTGCGGTTGTCAGTGAAGTAGCACCAGCACAACCCGGAGGCCCTGACTGGAAGCAAGCACTGAAGGCTGAACTTTTGAAAGATGTCCGCGATCAGATGTCTGAACTGTCTAAAGCCCTCGTAGGAGAATTGCGCCAAGGACGGGCGCGGGAGGAACCACGGCCGGCGCCCCGAGACCGAGTGTACTCAGAGGGAGGCCGAGAGCCGTTCAGGCGCCCGAACCACTTTAACCGGCCCCGTTTCGAATGGGACGAGCAAGGGCGACCCATCTGCAACCGCTGTGGCAAACCAGGTCACTATAGCCGCCAGTGTGGGCCCCGCAGGGCGTCAGAAGGGGGTTTTTAGGTCGGCCGGCCACTGTGGGTCGTGTGGCCGGGACCCCTCGAGAAGACCCTGGAAGAGGATATGGCTCTAGGAGCCAGATGATTGGGCGTAGCCCCGTGGCGAAGGTGAGAGTGTGCGGCAAGGAGATTCAATGCCTGGTAGACACAGGCTCCCAAGTGACGTTGTTTGCTGAGAGTTTATCCGAAGAAGTGTTTGGGAAACAAGGGGCACCAGGGGCGGAGGCCCCCTGGCTTACTCTGAAGGGCGCAAACGGCCTCGACATCCCATATATTGGCTACCGATTGACGGACCTAGAGGTTCACGGAGTGATGGTCCCCCAGAAAGGTGTGATTATCGTGCAAGACCATTGTCTGGGTGCACATCGAGCCCTGTTGGGCATGAATGTCCTCGCTGATTGCTGGGAAGAGCTATTTCGGGCTAGGCCCGTATCGGAGATACCACCTGCAGAGAGGCCCAAGTGGGAGTGTGTGGTAGCTGACTGTCGAAGGGTGCAAATGAGCCAAGTCCGCAGGGAACAGGAAGAGGTAGGAAGAGTGATGTGTCGTTTTGCTTTGTCTGTCCCCGCAAAAAGTGAGGCTGTTGTGTGGGCGCGAGTACCGCCCCGAAGAGCGGGCCCAGAAGAGTGGGTGCTGGTGGAGCCCCATGTGGATTGTCCACAAGTGGAAGTGGCACGAGGACTATCGACGGTCCGGCGGGGGAGAGTCCCCGTGAGGATACGGAATGTACATCCATACGCGGTGCAACTACATCGGCACCAACGATTAGCCCGTCTGACAACGGTTACATCCCACCAAGTAAGGGAAGAGAGGGATATTAGTTTTCGTCAGGTGTGCCCCACTGTCATCGAGGTGGCCCTGACACAAGTAGACACCCCATGGGGTGGTATGGAGAGGAGTGTGCCGAGCCACCTGGCGGGTGAGTCGTTACAAGGGGAGGATTTAGAGCAGGCACAGACACAGAAGTTACAGGCCCTCCTTCGGAGATGGCAGCATGTGTTCGCCACCCACGATGAAGACTACGGATGCACCCAGGTGGTACAACATCATATACCTACCGGGGATGCAGGGCCCAGCCGGGAGAGGTATCGCCCAATTCCGCCCACTTTGTATACCGAGGTACGTACACTCCTGCAAGGCATGCTGAAGCAAGGAGTTGTTAGGGAAAGCAGCAGCCCGTGGGCGGCCCCCATAGTGCTGGTGCAAAAGAAGACGGGGGCTTGGAGATTCTGCGTGGACTACCGTAAGCTGAACCTCGTGACTAAGAAGGACGCTTTCCCCTTGCCACGGATCGAAGATTCGCTTGCCAGCCTCACGCAGTCGGCATGGTACTCTACCCTAGATTTGGCCAGTGGCTACTGGCAGGTGCAGGTGGCCGAAGCAGACCGGGAGAAGACTGCCTTTACAACCCCGTTTGGACTATTTGAATGGGACCGGATGCCTTTCGGGCTCTGTAACGCTCCGGCCACCTTCCAGCGGCTGATGCAGCGGTGCTTGGGAGGTCAGTTAATGGAGTCAGTATTAGTTTACCTGGATGATGTGATTGTCTACTCCCCAGATTTTGATTCACACCTGAGGCACCTCGAGGAAGTCTTTCGGGCCATGGAGAAGTACGGATTGAAACTACAGCCCAATAAGTGTCACTTACTACGGAGAGAAGTCAACTTTCTGGGCCACGTGGTCAGTGCGGCTGGAGTGTCCGTAGATCCTGGAAAGGTATCGGCCGTGAAGGACTGGAAGGCCCCGAGGACAGTGAGGCAAGTGCGATCCTTTTTAGGATTTGTGGGATACTATAGGCGTTTCATAAAGGACTTTTCAAAAATTGCTAAACCCCTTAATCAGTTGCTGGTTGGCACAGGTCGTAACCGGGGCCGGGGGTCGCCCAACGTAGACTGGGATGCAAATTGTGAGTCGGCGTTCCAGACATTGAAGCAGGAGCTGCTACAGGCCCCTATCTTGGCATACGCAGATTTCACAAAACCATTCCTTTTGTATACAGATGCCAGCAATCTCGGGCTGGGAGCGGTGTTGGCTCAACGGCAGGACGGAGTTGAGAGGGTCATCGCGTACGCCAGCCGGAGCCTCCACCCAGCCGAGAGGAACGATGCGAACTATAGTTCTTTCAAATTGGAGCTGCTGGCGTTGAAGTGGGCCCTAAGTGAGAAATTTAAAGACTACCTCTGGGGTGCCAAGGTGACGATCATTACAGACAATAACCCATTAGTACACTTACAGACGGCGAAGCTGGGAGCCGTGGAGCAGCGGTGGGTGGCCCAACTGGCCAACTTTGACTATCAACTACAGTACCGACCAGGGCGTGAACACACGAACGCGGACGCCCTCTCAAGGCTGCCCGAAGCGGAAAGCCCCGGAGGGGCCAGCCCGGAGGAGGGCTATATGGTAGGAGCAGTAGAGGCACCAGGCAGCAGACAAGAGGCCGTGCCTGAGAACTGGGGATGGGATCCCCGTCGGTGGAGGGAGAGACAGGCCAGGGATCAAGATGTGCGGCTGGTAAGAGAATGGCTGGAACAGGGCCGACGGCTGACGCCAGCGGAGAGGTTAGCCCAGACGGATACTGGGAGGAGGCTGCTGGGGCAATGGGACAGGCTGGAGCTGAGAGATGGCGTTTTGTGCAGAAGGGTCAGTGACCCGAAGTTGGGCGAAGAAGTACGCCAGATCGTGGTACCCGCAGATGAGGTAACGGCTTTAGTTTCGGCGTACCACAACCAGTTGGGGCATCAGGGACAGGAGAGGACCGTGTCCCTGCTTAGGAGATTCTTCTTTTGGCCCGGGCTAGAGGCATCGGTGCACGCCCTAATTCAAGCTTGCCCGAGATGCATATTGTTTAAGTCCAGACGGGAGGTCCGAGCGCCAATGGTACCCATCCATGCGAAGGCCCCCCTTCATATCATGGCTATGGACTTCTTGACACTGGGCCGACCACGAGATCGCTACCAGAACATCTTGGTAATAACGGATTTGTTCACAAAGTACGCTTGGGCTATCCCCACCCTCGACCAGACTGCAACCACCACCGCTACAGTTTTATGGCGGGCCGTCTTCCAGACGTTCGGATGCCCGGAGTTTCTGCACTCCGATCAAGGAGCCAACTTTGAGTCCAGGGTAATTAGAGAACTATGCCAGTTGTACGGTTGCACGAAAACTCACACCACTTCGTATCATCCTCAGGAGAACGGCGGCTGTGAGAGATTCAATCAGACCCTATTGGGGCTGCTGGGGACCTTGGACCAACAACGGCAGGACGATTGGGTGAGTGCCTTGCCAAACCTCCTACAGGCCTATAACAACAGTATACATAGTACTACGGGTTACGCTCCCACTTACCTGATGTTTGGCAGACACATACGAATGCCTACTGACCTGGTCCTAGGAGTGATAGCCGACCAAGAGGAAGCAAGTGTAACGGAGTGGGTGGGGCGCCATCACCAGCGCTTGCATTTCGCCTACGAGCAGGTGTCGAAAAGGATACAGACGGCAGGAGAGAAAAGTAAGCGGTTGTATGATCGGACTGCTAGAGAAGCCCCTCTACTGCCAGGAGAGAGGGTGTTGGTGAGAGATAATCGGCGGCAGGGGAAGGGGAAACTGAGTGACCGTTGGGAGGCCACCCCTTATGTAGTCTGCCGGCAGCAGAGGCCGGGGCAGCCGGTCTATACCATCCGGCCAGAAGGGAAGTCAGGCCCCGACCGTGTGGTGCACCGGAACATGATTCGCCCATGCCCTAACTACCCTGAAGCCGTGGAAGAAGTCCCCACGGAACCTGTACCAGCGGCCCCCTGGATTGAAGGTTGGGCTGTGGTACCAGGGAGACCCGTGGTGGCACCACCCCCGATCGCCCCGAGAGAACCAGAAGCAGCCCCTGAACAAGCTGAGCCCGATTCACCAGTGAGACGATCCCAGCGAGAGAACCGAGGCCGACCCCCTGCCCGCTATGGGGAGTGGACAGCCCGAGGACGTTCTAGGGACTAGAACGGATTGGCGGGGGAGGATGTCACAAGGTGACGATCTTTAGGGGCGGAACCAAAATTCGGGAAGTTTGGTTCCGCCCGGAAGTGTTTCCGCCCGGACCGGAAAAACAGAACACCGGAACTTCCGGTAGCGCCGTAAGAAGGAAAATCAGGGAATTCGATGCACCTGTGCCTAGTTAGGGACAGCGGTTGGTGATTGGAGGATACGCTGGACAAGGCAGTACTTAAGGCCAAGTTATTTCACAGTCTGGGAAGCTCTCTTTGGTGTGTGTGAAGCACTGGGTTGTGCCCGTCTTGGTACGCTGCTGGTAGCTGTCTAACTCTCTCTCTCCCTCAGGCTGGAATTGTATGATTGTGAAGACATCGCGAACCTTAAAGGTTGAGAAGTGAACAGATTATACGGCGAACTGAGACGACGTGAAAAAGGGGATTGGAAGTGGCATTGATGTGAGTACTAAGAGCCAGTCGAAAGTGCCCTGTATATTGACCTGGCGTTGTGTAGATCTCTCCAGGAGGAGGAGGGCGGCCCTACCCCTAATATAGTGTGGTGGGAGAGCCGAAGGAATACTTATTGAAGTAGTCGCAACGACGACATCACTAGCTAGGCCGCATATTCCATCGCCAGATCCGAACCAAGCGAAGTGAAGGAAGACGGGTGTCCTTTCCGTACACTGAGTGTGGTGGGTGAGTCTTCGTGCTGTGAAAACCTATAATTTTGACGTGGTGTTGTATATTGCTGTGGGCTGCTGTGTATTGCCGTGTGTCCTGTCAGATAAACCCCCGCCTTCACGCACTTCGGCGTGGGAGGACAAGGAGATTGCTGGTCCTAGCCTAGTTCAGTACAGTATACGTTGTGAGCGTGCTTCAGATCTCCGGAGATAGCACGGTACGCTGTGTCCAGCCCAGAGGTGAAAGCCATCCAAAGCAGAGTAACTGTGCTATTGTGCCCAAGTTGATACCTGTGGAGAGAAAAGGAGAGAGAAGTGAATAACACGAGGAGGAATAGAGCGAACCCTGTACTTACAGTACGCTGTGTCCAGCCCAGAGGTGAGAGCCATTTAAAGCAAACTAACTGTGCTATTGTGCCCAAGTTGATACCTGTGGAGAGAAAAGGAGAGAGAGGTGAATAACACGAGGAGGAATAGAGCGAACCCTGTACTTACAGTACGCTGTGTCCAGCCCAGAGGTGAGAGCCTTTCAAAGCAAACTAACTGTGTTATTGTGCCCAAGTTGATACCTGTGGAGAGAAAAGGAGAGAGAGAGTGAATAACACGAGGAGGAATAGAGCGAACCCTGTACTTACAGTACGCTGTGTCCAGCCCAGAGGTGAGAGCCATTCAAAGCAAACTAACTGTGCTATTGTGCCCAAGTTGATACCTGTGGAGAGAAAAGGAGAGAGAGAGTGAATAACACGAGGAGGAATAGAGCGAACCCTGTACTTACAGTACGCTGTGTCCAGCCCAGAGGTGAGAGCCATTCAAAGCAAACTAACTGTGCTATTGTGCCCAAGTTGATACCTGTGGAGAGGAAAGGAGAGAGAGAGTGAATAACACGAGGAGGAATAGAGCGAACCCTGTACTTACAGTACGCTGTGTCCAGCCCAGAGGTGAGAGCCATTCAAAGCAAACTAACTGTGCTATTGTGCCCAAGTTGATACCTGTGGAGAGAAAAGGAGAGAGAGTGGGTAACACGAGGAGAGACTGAGGGAACCTGTACTTACGCCGCTGCCTGTGGAGAAAGAGAAAGCGAGTGAGCACCCAAGGAACGAACTGTGTGAACCAGTACTTACTGTGAGCTGTAATCAGCGAAGAGGTGAGAGCAAAACCAAGCTGAACTAACTGTGCCTGTGTGTCCCAGCCGCTGCCTGTGGAGAAAGAGAAAGCGAGTGAGCACCCAAGGAACGAACTGTGTGAACCAGTACTTACTGTGAGCTGTAATCAGCGAAGAGGTGAGAGCAAAACCAAGCTGAACTAACTGTGCCTGTGTGTCCCAGCCGTTGCCTGTGGAGAAAGAGAAAGAGCGTGAGCACCCAAGGAACGAACTGGGTGAATCAGTACTTACTGTGAGCTGTAATCAGCGAAGAGCCGTTGCCTGTGGAGGAAGAGAAAGAGAGTGGGCACCTCGAGAACGAACTGTGTGAACCAGTACTTACCGTGAGCTGTATTCAGCGAAGAGGAGGAAGAAGGAGGGCGCTACGGATACCTAAGACTCAGGCCGGGGCCCGAGCCCCACGCCCCGGATCCCCGTGGCCCCCTTGCTCCCTGACCTCTTCCCGGCCATAGCCCATCTGGAGGGCCGAGTCAGAGTTTAGTTTTAATTGCCCTTTCCCTATTCCCCAACCTATTTTTAAATATTTAAATAAAGATTGTTTTATCACTTACTTGTTCTCGTGTTGTTTGGCCATTGGGTCGGGTTTGGGGACCTCCTCGAGGTGGAAGTTGAGAAGGGGTGTGGCTTAGTTAAAGCATAGCCAGCCCCTGGGTGTGACACAAACTTGCACTTTCAGCTGTTGAGCTGCTTCTTTTTTTTGCATCATACTGTATGTTCTTTCTTTCTTGATTCATGTGGGAACTGTGATACTTTTTTCAGGATTTTCTTTTTTGAGGAATGGTATGTTTATTTTCAACATTATAAATGTCTTTACTATTGCTCTTGATTTGATGTGTGTTTGATTGACTAAATTCAGCCTGTTATTTTGTTATATAAAAAATAAATAAATAAATAAATACTGTAATTATTCCAAACTTTTCATTGGTAGTGTCACCATTCTTTCCCCACATGAACTGTCATAAACAAAATGTAACGTCCAGCACATCTCACCACTACATCACCAATAGTCTGTCTAAAGGATGGATTCATATATATCTGGGATTTGTTGAGTGTTGTGGTTGATTGAGTGACCATCATTCACAGAGTTTAATGAGCCAAAATGTATCTGTGCAATCAGACCAACAAAAGAGTACGAGTGCTGTGATAAATATTGGTTAATCTAACGCAGTACACATAGCAAGATTATTTATTTATTTATTTATTCATTCAAATAAGAAATAAAAAAGAATGACAAGCAGATAAAATAGAAATAGAATAGAGAGTTCTAGAGTTAGAGGCTAAAGTTATTGTTATTATTATTATTGTTTTTTTATAATAATTAAAAGAAAATAAGAATATAAATAGAAACAGCAAGTGTTAAAGAGTCAAGTATAGATGAATGTGATGGTTTTTAGCCATTTCTTGAAGACTATTTGGATATGTGAAACACTGCAGAAAAATACAAAAGAAAGGATGATAATATCTTTCTTTTAAGTGCACAATGCAAATGAATTTATGTCAGTGCCTAAAACACCTACTAAGTTACTCTTATGATGTTTGTGAGAGAGATGCTGGTACTGTTTGAGCAGGATAACTGATATGTGCTCAGTTTGAAGCACTTTTTAATATCTGCTCCTCGTTTATAACTGCTGTTATATGAATGAGAGAGTCAGAGTTCAGTCGTATCCATGAGAACACAGAGAAGAGAGATGAAGATGAGGAAGACAGCATAATGAAATGAAACATAATGAAAAGATAATGAAACTCATCTCCACCCGGCTACTGTGTGTTCATCTGAGCACTTCACCTTTCTTCTGCAGGATGGCGCTCCCGCTGCCTCGGCCGATGTGGTTCTCCACGGTACAGGTGTAGTTTCCCAAGTCCGTCTCCTCCACAGCGTCAAAGATCAGCGACAGCTCCACCTCCTTCTCCCCCAGAAACTCCCGCATCACCCTGAACACACACACATTAGCACACTTTCACACTAGTCATGCTGTTTCTGCAGAATGACGCAGATATGGAAACTTTCTTCATGCATGGAGCATTACATTTGGCAGTATAAAACAGAGCCTGCTGCGCAGATCCTGTATCCCATCATGCTCTTCTGTTCTCAGCGTGTCTAATGAACCAGAACATAAGAAGCAGTTTGTCTCCTTCTTGACTCATTATCTGACAGCCAAGTGTTGAGATATTCTAACTTAATATTGGTTTGATAATGCAAAATAAATGAAACACAGGTTTTTTTTTTAATTTTTATGCATTTAGTAGAAACTTTTATTCACTTTTTTTATTTTCAATTGTTTTTTTTTACCAGCGTGTGTGTTCTCTGGGAATTGAACCCACAACCTTTTGCACTGCTAACATAATGCTCTATCACTAATCCACAGGAACACATTTTTCAACTGCCTACACAGAGTCATTCCTGAAAGCAGAAGCACACTCCAAATCTGTAAAACCATACACTAATTCTCAGACTTTGAATCAGTTTTAGAATCAACACGTTTTGCAAAACACAACACAGAATTCTCTATGCAGCAGACAAAAATCTATCAGCAATTAATATTATGGCAAAGGTGTTTGCAAATGTTTGCTTTTGAGATTTGTTTGTGATATTTTGAATGCAGTGCTTTATTTTGCAAAAGAGTTGTGAGGCATTTTGCATTTTGTGTGCAATTCTTGGAACTGTGTATAAAGTAAAAAAAAATGAGGCAAAGTTTTGAAAATGTGTGAAAGCAGCTGAAAAAAAACTATATGTCAAACGATTTTCATAGGCTAAACATACAAAAGATCAAAATTACAAAAGCAGAAAGGCTTTAATGTATATACTGAACATACTGTATACTGAAGACTTCACTTCCTGTGTGTTGCTGCCGTGTGTATTGAGTTTGAGCTCCGTCACATTATTTTTTTTATCGACTATATTTCATCTTAAAAATTTATTTTATACACCATAATTTGTCTTTTCTATAACTTGTAAATATATCGTCTATTGCAGGGGTTCCCAAACTTTTCCATTCCACGACCCACCTAGACAAGTGTAATCTATTTCACGACTCACCAAAATATTTGAGAAAAAAATTAAAAAAAAAAAAATTGGTTGTCATTAAGCCTAATCTTACTTAAAAGTTTGATGACAGAAATTAAGTATTTAAGAAAAATAACAATTTTATTTTAGAGTACAACTGAAAAATTTCACTACTAATATTTGTTTAAATTTTTGTTTACAGACGTTAAAATATGTAGTGTCCATAAAAATGTGAAACCGGCTAACTCCAGTGAACTGTAATCTGCGCTGCTGTGTTTTGTGCAGAAAATGCATTCATGATCCTTCCATGTGTGTCGGCAAAAACGGAGCACAATCCAACACTTTTTTAGAAGAGCATAAGAAGCAAAGCAGAACTATCTAGAACAGTTTGGAGACTAAAATAATTGTGAAATAGGTAAAAATAGATAATAATAAACAGATGTGTCTCGTTTTAAATAAACAAACAAACAAAACAACAACAACAAAAAAAAACACAATGACATTTAGTTCAGGCATAAATTTATTTTTGCAATGGTTAAATAAATATTCAGCAATATCTTTAAAAGATTTCTGAACTTTGGCAAATTTTTCTCTTAACTGAGATGATATGTCAAGGAAATATTGCAAATTTTTGTACATTTTGTTATGTGGAAATGTTTAAATCTTGTAGTGTTACAATTAACCCTGTGTTTGTGCCCTGCTCACCCTGTACATGTTAAATGCTTTTTACAAATCATTTCCCAAACGAAAACAGTGCAGAGTTCAAACAGACGATAGAAATGAATGAACATGGCCTACCTGAAAGCATTTTCATAACATTTGAATTTTCTGGTGTATGCAATCTCATGCAGAATATTGTGTATTGAAGTGAGCAAGTTTTTTTTCTTTAATAATGCGGACCAATTGAACCTTTTAATGACATTGCTCTGAGACTGTTATTACAACTCGTGCGCAACCGTGCTTCAAAATACGCAAAAACGCAGACTTGATTGCAATTCAAAAATCACACTAAGGATATTGCAGTTCGTAATTAATGTCGGTAGGCTATATCGTTGTGACGAGTGGGGCGGGGCCGAGAGCCGTGGGAACAGAGTGAGGCCACTGGAGTGATTGGGAAATGAGCAACACCTATGACACTCACCGGTCTCGAGTCCCACGAGGAGATTGGAAGGATACAAAAGAGGAGCAATGACAGTGAAGGAAGGGAGAGGACCAGGGGCCCGTTCTTCATACGTCGCTTATAACGTCCGAGATCACATGACACATCCAAGATGATATCATCGTGCTAATCATGATCCGGCTAATTGGGTTCTACGTACACACCTGTTGTGTATGATTAGTATATCTGGATTGAGTTATCTGAGATAATTGCGTGTTCATGTGTTGGCTTAAAAGGGGATATGTATCGATACTCGAAACCATGATCAGCAGTGCAGCGATTGGCTGGTGGCAAGACGGCAATGTAATGACGTCATATAATTTAAAATGACACCCGACGAAAAACTTGACAAATTTCTGGACTTTTATAAGGAAACAGCCAAGCAAACTAAACTACATAAATGTTATAATAGATACATGAAACAGATAATAGATGCATGTTTTTATTTTATTAGAATTTTTCATGATTCCCAATTATTTATATTCGCAATTTATAATAGTTGTGCAGTCTTTACATTTTTATTTCAATGTAGAAATTATCTATTCATTTCATTTTATATTTGGACAGATTTGTTACGTGACAGCATTAATGAAAGTTTCTTAAGGGTCAATATCATGTTATCTGCATCTCCTGCGCTCCTTCAATCCACTCTTATAATAGCAGTCATCACTCAAAATAATGCACGACTATTATCTGTATAGCATGTGTGTAATACTCTAATACAATTATGAAGTAATAATTTTATGACAAATAAATATTTCAGTGAGTAAAACTGGTTGTGTCTATAGTAGGCTGGACTACACAGCATTTTTATATTATTTTTAAATTAATTTTAAAATGATTATTATTTTAAATTATTGTCCCTGGATCAGTACGATACTCTTGTAATAAAGTAGCGGTGGTAGCAGACATATTTTGAGTATCAGTTCTGGTTGAAAAGAAGCGATCTAATCCTGTTTACATGAAATAAGCTGCTCCCGAGCAGGTTTAAGCTTACGGACCTGTTGCTATGACAGCAGCTCCGGGATGAGCTTCGAAGAACCAAATGATCCAAGATCACGCCAAATCGTCAACATTCAAATCCAGCTAACTGAGTTAGCGACGTACGAAGAACGGGCCCCAGGCCTGGACTTTATTTTGTGTTTGGTTTTTGTTTGTGTGCGACAGTCGTCCGCGTGGGGCTGTTGAGCTGTTTTGTGTTTATTTGGTTAATAAAACTTTGTTTGATTGTCCGCCGGTTCCTGCCTCCTTCTTCCCATGATTGTGGAGTTTTTAATATGTTACACTGGTGCCAAAGCCTGGGAGGAAGGAGGGACACGCTGCCGAAGATCCCTCGCTGCTGAGGTGAATCCGCGGTGCCATTGAGCAGGGCGAGGGAGTCTGCCACCATGGACGCTCGAGGCGTGAGTTGCCAGGGATGGACGAACTCATTCCAGCCCTCGCTCCATTCCCATGGCTCTCGGCCCCGCCCCGCCCCACTCATCACATTCTTGCAGCCCTAGACTGAACTTTGTGTGTGTGTTATTAAAATGCAAATTTAGCTGCAGCCAAGTGACTTTGTGCGACCCACCTTGTTCAATTCTGTGACCCACGAGTGGGTCGCAACCCACAGTTTGAAAACCACTGCTCTATCGTATTCTATAACAAAAAACAATCAGAGCACCTTGTTATCACTAGTTTTATTTTGATTTCCTGAGTCCACTATTTAGCTTATAGCCCATTCGCATCACCAGCATGATTGCTGCTAATCCCGCTTGCATTGCTAATACTCTATTCACACACATTACCATTACTCACTGTTACTTGCTGTAATGGCTGATATTTGTCTACCTTTGAGTGCAGGTGAGGACACGCACCCAGGACGCGATCTTCCCAGATGTCCCTTACTCCGGCGCTGGGACACCACGGACCCTGGGTGCATCCACAGCGGAGGATGCGAGCCAGGCCCCGGTCAAGTCAAGTCAAGTTAAGTCACCTTTATTTATATAGCGCTTTAAACAAAATACATTGCGTCAAAGCAACTGAACAACATTCATTAGGAAAACAGTGTCAATAATGCAAAATGATAGTTAAAGGCAGTTCATCATTGAATTCAGTGATGTCATCTCTATTCAGTTAAATAGTGTCTGTGCATTTATTTGCAATCAAGTCAACGATATCGCTGTAGATGAAGTGTCCCCAACTAAGCAAGCCAGAGGCGACAGCGGCAAGGAACCGAAACTCCATCGGTGACAGAATGGAGAAAAAAACCTTGGGAGAAACCAGGCTCAGTTGGGGGACCAGTTCTCCTCTGACCAGACGAAACCAGTAGTTCAATTCCAGGCTGCAGCAAAGTCAGATTGTGCAGAAGAATCATCCGTTTCCTGTGGTCTTGTCCTGATGGTCCTCTGAGACAAGGTCTTTACAGGGGATCTGTATCTGGGGCTCTAGTTGTCCTGGTCTCCGCTGTCTTTCAGGGATGTAGAGGTCCTTTCTAGGTGCTGATCCAGCATCTGGTCTGGATACATACTGGATCCGGGTGACTGCAGTGACCCTCTGATCTGGATACAGACTGGATCTGGTGGCTACGGTGACCTCGGAATAAGAGAGAAACAAACTAATATTAATGTAAATGCCATTCTTCTAATGATGTAGAAAGTACATTGAGTCGACGACTTCTTCCCCCGGAACCACTTCGCTCCCCTCCGTGACACAGAATGTGATACTGTGATTGTCAGAGACTCCATCGTCCGACACGCCCATGCTACACTAAACAAAGGTGAAGTTCACACTCACGGTTTCCCTGGTGCTCATGTTCCTAAAGGCCGACGAGAGCCCCAGAGCAGTCGTGCTTCATGCCGGGGTTAATGACACCACGCTGCGGCAGATGGAGACACTGAAGAGGGACTTAAGGAGCCTGATCGAGATGGTGCGCAGCACGACGCCCATGGCTACGATTATCGTATCAGGACCACTGCCCATGTATCGACGAGTACACAAAAAGTAGAATTTTTACTTTAAATGAATGGTTATTGTCATGGTCTAAAGAACAGAAGCTGCTCTTTGTTAATAACTGGAATCTTTTCTGGGAGCATCCTAGGCTTTTTGTGCTGATGGCCTGCACCCCAGCAGAGTCGGAGCGGAACTCCTTTCAGACAACATCTTGTGCTGTCCATTCTATTAAGACTGTGTCTGTTACCTGCCAACAAATACAGATTCGCAAATAACTTGCCTGATTTATCTCAATTGCTGTGTCCCTACAAATACACATGAACTAGACGAAATGACTGGCAACATGGGCACTATTTTCTATAATATATTAGAAGCTGTTGCCCCCATCAAATTGAAAAAGTTAGCGAAAAACGTACTGTGCCATGGTATAACAGTAATACACACTCTCTCAAGAAAGAAACTCATAGTCTTGAGTCGTTATCTTTAGTTCACATCCCAAAACCATTCAAGATGGCGGTTATTAAGCCTCTTATTAAGAAACCACAACTAGATCATAATGAACTGGCACATTATAGGCCCATTTCAAATCTTGTATTTATGTCTAAAATTTTAGAAAAAGTTGTGTCTGCTCAATTGAGCTCCTTCCTGCAAAAAAATCTCTATTAAGAATTTCAGTCAGGATTCAGGCCCCACCATAGCACAGAAACTGCACTTCTTAAAATTACAAATGACCTGCTTCTTGCGTCTGATCAAGGCTGCATCTCATTGCTAATTTTACTTGATCTTAGTGCTGCGTTCGACACCATAGATCATGACATACTCATAGATCAATTACAAATCCATACAGGTATTCAAGGGCAGGCTCTAAGATGGTTTAGATCCTACCTGTCCGATCGCTACCACTTTTTTTTATTTAAATGGGGAGTCATCTCATTTATCACCAGTAAAATATGGAGTACCACAAGGATCTGTCCTAGGTCCTCGGCTATTTTCAATATACATGTTGCCCCTTGGTAATATTATTAGAAAATACGAGATTAGTTTCACTGTTATGCTGATGGTACTCAACTATATACAAACTGGATTCCAAAAAAGTTGGGACACTGTACAAATTGTGAGTAAAAAAAAAGGAATGGAATAATCTTACAAATCTCATAAACTTGTATTTTATTCACAACAGAATATAGATAATATATCAAATGTTGAAAGTGAGACATTTTGAAATGTCATGCCAAATATTGACTTATTTTGGATTTCATGAGAGCTACACATTCCAAAAAAGTTGGGACAGGTAGCAATAAGAGGCCGGAAAAGTTAAATGTACATATAAGGAACAGCTGGAAGACCAATTTGCAGCTTATTAGGTCAATTGGCAACATGATTGGGTATAAAAAGAGCCTCTCAGAGTGGCAGTGTCTCTCAGAAGTCAAGATGGACAGAGGATCACCAATTCCCCCAATGCTGCGGCGAAAAATAGTGGTGCAATATCAGAAAGGAGTTTCTTAGAGAAAAATTGCAAAGAGTTTGAAGTTATCATCATCTAAAGTGCATAATATCATCCAAAGATTCAGAGAATTTGGAACAATCTCTATGCGTAAGATTCAAAACCATACTGGAGGCCCGTGATCTTTGGGCCCTGCATCACATACAGGAATGCTACTGTAATGGAAATCACAACATGGGCTCAAAATACTTCCAGAAAACATTGTTGGTGAACACGATCCTTCGTGCCATTCGCAGTTGCGGCTGTCATATGAATTAAGTTACCCAAGTACCTATTAAGTACCTAAATAGCCTTCTACCACGCTACAATCCATCACGCTCCCTAAGGTCACAAAACGGTAGTTCTTGGTAGTTCCTAGGATAGCAAAGTCCACTAAAGGACGTAGAGCTTTTTCACATTTGGCTCCCAAACTCTGGAATAGCCTTCCTGATAATGTTCAGGGTTCATACACACTCTCTCTCTTTAAATCTAGATTAAAAAAAACATCTCTTTTGCCAAGCATACGAATAATGCATTTAATAATTTGTGACTGCAGTTTAATCTGATCAAATACACATTCTTATTCTTTAGCTTGGGTTTAACTAAATAATTTTACTTTGTTGGAACAGCAGCTATGCTAATTATGCATCTATTTGTTTCTCTGTTTCTGCTGGATCTTCATCCCGTGGTAACTAGGATTTACACAAGCTCCAGTCTGGATCCAGAACACCTGAGAAGAGATGATGCTGATCCTCAGAGGACCTCAGATGATGCTAACCCTGAATCAACAAACAGAACTAAGAAATTTTGCTATTGTCTGGTTGACTACGTCTTGTATTATTTTTTTCGAACATTTCTGCCATATGCACATAAACTGACAGTCACCAATGATAAGCTACTACTAAATATTATAGAAACTTAATTTTCTGTAAAGTTGCTTTGAAATGATTTGCATTGTAAAAAGCGCTATACAAATAAACTTGAATTGAATTAAACATACTGAACAGACATGTTTCACATTTCAGTCTGAATAAATCCCGATTTCAAGGTCTTTGAGGATAATTGAACTCTTTTGATCTTGCTCTCATATTTGGATTCACATAAAAAATGGAAACGAAGAGCTGAGGCATCCATAAAATATTAGTCCCATCAAAATATTCCTAGCTTACATATTGTTAAAATATCATGATGTGTTATCCTATGCTCAAGAATTCATTTGTATAAAATAAAAGCACTGAGAAAGATCAATTCAATATTCTGAAATGTCACCCTTTCAAAACTGACTAAAGTTACAATAAAAGCCAGAAACAGGTCTATTATTCTCCAGTGCTTCCTGTCAGTAGTGACATTCAACCAGGCAATTTTCCTGAGTAATTATTTATTCTTTATACTTTAGATGTGAAACATGAAGAAAGCTCCACTGTGAATACAGATCCAGCATCTCTAAGAGTAATAGAAGAGCATTATTCACCTGAAATGAAGGAGTAATTCATACAGATCAAACAGACATCAAAGGAAGATGAGCATAGATAATGGCTGACACTGACTCAAACATGAAACACCATCAGAGCAGTTATGTGACAGATCTATTATTTTAACAAATGAGCATGTCCTCAGATCAAATAATTAGCAGCCGGTTTTGGCCATCACAGCAGGTCACGTGTAATGTCAGCTCCTCACTGAAATGTATTTTCCAAGAACTGATTTTCTTCTTTCACCTGGACTCACGATGAGTCCACACTCTTTCACACCTGTAGCTCATCACTGCCTTAACAATATACTGTGTGTACCGGCTATTTATCACATCATGGGGACCAAATGTTCCCACAAGGATAATAATACCAGAAAATCTTGAACTTGTGTGGACATTTTTTTTTGTATTTGACAATCTAAAAATGCACAAAGTTTCCTGTGAGGGTTAGGGTTAGGTGTAGGGTTGGTGTAGGGCCATAGAATATACAGTTTGTACAGTATAAAAAACATTACACCTCTGTGTGTGTGTGTGTGTGTGTGTGTGTGTGTGTGTGTGTGTGTGTGTTTAGCAGATGGAATTATGAGTGTGATGGGCTTATGCTGCTGGAGCTCTGGTTCTTGCTGAGTTTAATGGCGGTCACACTAGGATTAGATGCAGAATTACTTCAGACCATCTGTTTGTGTGGTTTTTGGGAGGGAAAAAGTTCATTCATAACTTAATTTGAAATAAGTAAATTGGACGTAGTCTAAAGGCTTTTATCATGGGCATGATTTCCCAGCAGTGCAACTTCATTAGACAGAAAGTGAGTGTACTATACAGTCATCACTCGACAGAATATATGGACAATTACACCTATAGGGGACTAATGACATTGCCTTCTTTGCAGTTATAACAGATTCCACGTGATTTTGGGGCATTTCTATGGGTCTTTTGCACATTCATCCAGTAGATCATTTGTGAGCTCAGACACTGACATTGGATGAGAAGACCTGGCTCTCAATCTCTGTTCTGATGGGTGGAGGTCAGAGCCAGTCGAATTCTTCTACACCAAACTCCTCCAACCTTTACAGAGCTTGCTTTATGTACTCAGTCATGCTGGTTAGAGAAACGGTCCTCCCCAAACTAATCTCACAAAGTTGGAAGCACAGCATTGTCCAAAATGTCTTGAACATATACACATAACATTAAGTCAAATCAAGTCTTACTCAAATACAGCGTCTTAAATGACCCTAAGCAGCTGGAAGAAGATCTGATGTGATCTTAAAGTGACAGCAGCTTAATATAGCTCTGCTGTCTAAGGACTAAAGAAAGAAATCATTTAGATTTACTCCTGACTGAGTAATGTCTATAGGGATTAATCTATATTAAATGTATACCTTATAGTATTTGGTATTTCTGTTAGTAATATCTGAAAAATATAACGCATTGCTTGTTTCACTTGTATATTTGTCCTGTTATATACATATCTTGTAATGTGTTTGTTTGTACTTCATTTATTTATATTTAACATTATTTAGTAGAATACAAGGTTTGGTTAAAAACAAATAAATCAATCAATAAATAAATTGTGCATTGTTCTTTTTACACATTTTGTTATATATTACACATTAACATTTGAAACATTTACACACTTGCCTATTACCTTTTGGGCTTA
>NC_081783.1:30840411-30937911 GCF_963082965.1 Carassius carassius
CCCGGGCGACGACTTCTCCTCCTCCTGCCTTCGAGATCTCCACACGGAACCGCTTCGCTCCCCTCCGCGAGACAGGACCCGACGCTGTGATCATCAGAGACTCCATCGTCCGACACGTAAGTGCTACGTTAGCCGAAGGTAAAGTGCACACTCATTGTTTGCCTTGTGCTCGTGTTCTCGATGTTTCTGCGCAGATACCCGCGCTCCTGAAGGCCGACGAGAGCCCCAGAGCGGTCGTGCTTCACGCCGGGGTTAACGACACCACGCTGCGGCAGACGGAGACGCTGAAGAGGGACTTCAGCAGCCTGATCGAGACGGTTCGCAGCACGACGCCCGCGGCGACGATCGTCGTGTCAGGACCACTGCCCACGTATCGACGAGGACACGAAAGGTTCAGTAGACTTTTTGCTTTAAATGAATGGTTGTTGTCATGGTGTAAAGAACAGAAACTGCTATTTGTTAATAACTGGAATCTTTTCTGGGAGCGTCCTAGGCTGTTTCGCGCTGATGGATTACACCCCAGCAGAATCGGAGCGGAGCTGCTCTCTGACAACATCTCCAGGACACTTCGCTCCATGTGACTAGTAAGACAATTCTCTAATAACTATTATGATGAGTTTTGTTCCACCCGCTTAAATGATAAAAGTACGTGCGCTGTAAAAACTATTAAGACTGTGTCTGTTCCCCGAATAGTGAGGTCAAAATATAATGTAGGATCTAGAAAAAATCTTATCGTAATTAAACCAGAAAAATGTAAAGTAAATGAACAAAAACAATTTTTAAAGTTTGGGCTCTTAAATATTAGATCACTTACACCCAAAGCAGTTATTGTAAATGAAATGATCAAAGAAAATAGTTTTGATGTACTCTGCTTGACTGAAACCTGGCTAAAACCAAATGATTATTTTGGTCTAAATGAGTCTACTCCACCAAACTACTGTTATAAGCATAAGCCCCGTCAGACTGGTCGTGGCGGAGGTGTCGCAACAATATATAGTGATATTCTCAATGTTACCCAGAAAATAGGATACAGGTTTAACTCTTTTGAAATACTTCTGCTAAATGTTACACTGTCAGACATGCAAAAGAAATTGAATGTATCTCTTGCTCTGGCTACTGTGTATAGACCACCAGGGCCGTATACAGATTTCCTAAAAGAATTTGCAGATTTCCTCTCAGACCTTCTAGTTACAGTTGATAAGGCGCTAATCATGGGAGATTTTAATATTCACGTTGATAATGCAAATGATACATTAGGACTTGCGTTTACTGACCTAATAAACTCCTTTGGAGTCAAGCAAAATGTCACCGGGCCCACTCATCATTTTAATCATACACTAGATCTAATTATATCGCATTGAATCGATCTTACTGCTATAGATATTGTACCCCAAAGTGATGATATTACAGACCATTTCTTTGTATTGTGCATGCTGCATATCACTGATATTAACTATATGTCTCAGCGTTACCGTCTGGGCAGAACTATTGTTCCAGCCACCAAAGACAGATTCGCAAATAACCTGCCTGATCTATCTCAACTGCTATTTGTACCCAAAAATACACATGAATTAGACGAAATTACTGACAACATGGGCACTATTTTCTCTAATACATTAGAAGCTGTTGCCCCCATCAAATTGAAAAAGGTTAGAGAAAAACGTACTGTGTCATGGTATAACAGTAATACTCACTCTCTCAAGAAAGTAACTCGTAGTCTTGAACGCAAATGGAGAAAAACTAACTTGGAAGTTTTTAGAATTGCATGGAAAAACAGTATGTCCAGCTATAGACAGACTCTAAAAACTGCTAGGGCAGAGCATATCCACAAACTCATTGAAAATAACCAAAACAATCCAAGGTTTTTATTTAGCACAGTGGCTAAATTAACAAATTACCAGACGCCACCTGATTCAAATATTCCACCAACGTTAAATAGTAATGACTTTATGAATTTCTTCACTGATAAAATAGATAACATAAGAAATACAATAGCGAATGTAGATTCTACAGCGTCTAACACTTCAGTTTCATCCATCGCACCCAAAGATAAACTGCAGTGCTTTACAAATATAGGACAGGAAGAGCTAAATAAACTTATCACTGTATCTAAACCAACAACATGTTTATTAGATCCTGTACCCACTAAATTATTAAAAGAGCTGTTACCTGTAGCCGAAGAACCGCTTCTCAATATCATTAACTCGTCATTATCTTTAGGTCATGTCCCAAAACCATTCAAGCTGGCGGTTATCAAGCCTCTTATTAAGAAACCAAAACTAGATCCTAGTGTACTGGCAAATTATAGGCCTATTTCAAATCTTCCATTTATGTCTAAAATTTTAGAAAAAGTTGTGTCTGCTCAATTGAGCACCTTCCTGCATAAAAATGATCTGTATGAAGAATTTCAGTCAGGTTTTAGGCCCCACCATAGCACAGAAACTGCACTTGTTAAAATTACAAATGACCTGCTCCTTGCATCAGATCAAGGCTGCATCTCATTTCTAGTCTTACTTGATCTTAGTGCTGCGTTCGACACCATAGATCATGACATACTCATAGATCGATTACAAAACTATACAGGTATTCAAGGGCAGGCTCTAAGATGGTTTAGATCCTACCTGTCCGATCGATACAGTTTGTTTACTTAAATGGGGTGTTATCTCATTCATCATCAGTAAAATATGGAGTGCCACAAGGATCCGTCCTAGGTCCCCTTCTATTTTCAATATACATGTTGCCCCTTGGTAATATTATTAGAAAATACAGAATTAGCTTCCACTGTTATGCTGATGATACTCAGCTATATATCTCAACGAGACCAGATGAAACTTCCCAATTATCTAAGCTAACAGAGTGTGTTAAAAATGTAAAAGATTGGATGACAAATAATTTTCTCCAATTAAATTCGGATAAGACAGAGATATTAATTATTGGACCAAAAAACACCACACAGAATCTTTTAGATTACAATCTGCAGCTAGACGGATGTACTGTTACTTCCTCTACAGTCAGAAATCTGGGTGTTATATTAGACAGCAATTTGTCTTTTGAAAATCATATTTCCAATGTTACAAAAACTGCATTCTTCCATCTTAGAAACATTGCCAAGCTACGAAACATGTTATCTGTTTCTGATGCAGAAAAGCTAGTTCATGCATTCATGACCTCTAGACTGGACTATTGTAATGCACTTCTAGGTGGTTGTCCTGCTTCGTCAATAAACAAGCTACAGGTAGTCCAAAATGCAGCAGCTAGAGTCCTTACCAGGTCAAGAAAATATGATCATATT
The DNA here is from genome assembly GCF_963082965.1 of Carassius carassius. NCBI lineage: Eukaryota > Metazoa > Chordata > Actinopteri > Cypriniformes > Cyprinidae > Carassius > Carassius carassius. Next base: position 30,843,704 of record NC_081783.1, read on the forward strand.
ACCCCAATTTTACAGTCTCTGCACTGGCTACCTATTAAGTTCCGTATCAGTTACAAATTATCATTACTTACCTATAAGGCCCTAAATGGTTTAGCTCCTGCGTACCTAACTAGCCTTCTACCACGCTACAACCCATCACACACCCTAAGGTCACAAAACGCTGGACTTTTGGTAGTTCCTAGAATAGCAAAGTCCACTAAAGGAGGTAGAGCTTTTTCACATTTGGCTCCCAAACTCTGGAATAGCCTTCCTGATAATGTTCGGGGTTCAGACACACTCTCTCTGTTTAAATCTAGATTAAAAATGCATCTCTTTCGCCAAGCATTCGAATAATGTATCTCTTATATGTGAGTGTAGTTGCATCTGCATTTTTATTCTTTAGCTTGGGTTAAACTAATTTTACTTTGTTGGATCAGCAGGTATGCTAATGATGTCTCTATTTTGTTTCTATGTTTTGCCACGGGATTTACATCCCGTGGTAACTAGGATTTACACAAGCTCCAGTCTGGATCCAGAACACCTGAGAAGAGATGATGCTGACCCTCAGAGGACCCCAGATGATCCTAACCTTGAATCAACAAACAGAACTAACAATTATTGCTACATGTGTGACTGCATCATATAATTACTATTAATTAATAATATTGATAGTTCATCGTCTAGCTGACTACGTCTTGTATCATTATTATTTTTTATTTTTTCTAAAATACTGTCAAACGTGCACAAACTACTAGCTACTACTAAATATTGTAGAAACATAATTTTCTGTAAAGTTGCTTTGTAACGATTTGTATTGTAAAAAGCGCTATACAAATAAACTTGAATTGAATTGAATTGAATACCTGGGACTGATCACTCACACCATACCTGACTACAATCACATCTCATCCCTCTCTACACCTGCACCTCATGCAAGGGCTTCTTCAGTGTTCGGTCTTTGTCAACAAGCAACCATTGCTATACCCCACAGATTCCAGCCGCATTGCTTTCGTTTGTTCACTGCAGACTGGGAGAGCAGTGGATTGGGCTATCGCTGTATGGAGGACTGACAGTTCATCCTTCTCCACCTTCGAAGCCATTCTCCAAACTTTCTGCAAAGTTTTCGAACACCCAGCTGAGGGGAGAGGCACAGGTGACCGTTTATTAAAGCTGACTCAAGGAAGGTGGTCGGCAGCTGAGTATGCGTTGTCATTTCACACTCTTGCACCCCAGACTGTGTGGATTGAGGACACATTAAAGCTCTTGTTTCGGAGAGGATTGAATGCAGAGCTTTAGTCGGAATTAGCCTGCCGAGATGAAGGAAGGAGTCTGAGGGAGTGTAGCGCCATGCCAGCAGAGGGAGCCCTCACGGGAGTATTGACTGTTCACCACTCCCTCTGCTTCTACAGTCATTTCCTGTTTGGGACTATTTAACATGTGCTAGCATGTCACTTCACTGCGAAGTACTGCCAGTTAACCTGCCTTACCTAGTGTTTTCCTTGTGAGTATTCTGACTGCCTGTTTGATCACGATTCTGCCTGTTATCTCATTCACGTCTCTTGGATTGCCCCTTTGGATATATTGCTTGATTGGACTGATGTTTGTGTTTGACCTGTTCGCCTGCCTACTCGTCTCTGCCTACTGGATTACCCCTCTGTATGTTGAAAGATCGGACTGCCCTTACGGTATTGACACATTGCCTGGTAACACGACTCTGATTGTACAATTTGATCCATTCTTGTTCTGCCAATGAAGCCATCAGCGGAGCTGAACCCATGCAATTGGGATACACTCACCTCACGTCTGAAAACAAGAATGCTGTATGCAGAATCAACTATGTCTCTACTGTGGTCAGTCGGGTCACCTGAAAATCATCTGCCCGTTCGACCATCATCCAGTACCGTCATCCAGTGCGAAGACTCACATTACAACCTCCATATCAAGCATAAACCTACCTGTTAAAATCCTTGTCAATGATGTTGCAATTACAACCCGAATTCCGGGAAAGTTGGGACATTTTTTTAATTTTAATAAAATGAAAACTAAAGGAATTTTAAATCACATGAGCCAATATTTTATTCACAATAGAACATAGATAACGTAGCAAATGTTTAAACTGAGAAATTTTACACTTTTATCCACTTAATTAGCTCATTTAAAATTTAATGCCTGCTACAGGTCTCAAAAAAGTTGGCACGGGGGCAACAAATGGCTAAAAAAGCAAGCAGTTTTGAAGAGATTCAGCTGGGAGAACATCTAGTGATTAATTAAGTTAATTGATATCAGGTCTGTAACATGATAAGCTATAAAAGCTTTGTCTTAGAGAAGCAGAGTCTCTCAGAAGTAAAGATGGGCAGAGGCTCTCCAATCTGTGAAAGACTGCGTAAAAAAGTTGTGGAAAACTTTAAAAACAATGTTCCTTAACGTCAAATTGCAAAGGCTTTGCAAATCTCATCATCTACAGTGCATAGCATCATCAAAAGATTCAGAGAAACTGGAGAAATCTCTGTGCGTAAGGGACAAGGCCGGATACCTTTATTGGATGCCCGTGGTCTTCGGGCTCTCAGACGACACTGCATCACTCATCGGCATGATTGTGTCAATGACATTACTAAATGGGCCCAGGAATACTTTCAGAAACCACTGTCGGTAAACACAATCCGCCGTGCCATCAGCAGATGCCAACTAAAGCTCTATCATGAAAAAAGGAAGCCATATGTGAACATGGTCCAGAAGCGCCGTCGTGTCCTGTGGGCCAAGGCTCATTTAAAATGGACTATTTCAAAGTAGAATAGTGTTTTATGGTCAGACGAGTCCAAATTTGACATTCTTGTTGGAAATCACGGACGCCGTGTCCTCCGGGCTAAATAGGAGGGAGACCTTCCAGCATGTTATCAGCGTTCAGTTCAATAGCCAGCATCTCTGATGGTATGGGGGTGCATAAGTGCATACGGTATGGGCAGCTTGCATGTTTTGGAAGGCTCTGTGAATGCTGAAAGGTATATAAAGGTTTTAGAGCAACATATGCTTCCCTCCAAACAACGTCTATTTCAGGGAAGGCCTTGTTTATTTCAGCAGGACAATGCAAAACCACATACTGCAGCTATAACAACAGCGTGGCTTCGTCGTAGAAGAGTCCGGGTGCTACCCTGGCCTGCCTGCAGTCCAGATCTTTCACCTATAGAGAACATTTGGCGCATCATTAAACGAAAAATACGTCAAAGACGACCACGAACTCTTCAGCAGCTGGAAATCTATATAAGGCAAGAATGGGACCAAATTCCAACAGCAAAACTCCAGCAACTCATAGCCTCAATGCCCAGACGTCTTCAAACTGTTTTGAAAAGAAAAGGAGATGCTACACCATGGTAAACATGCCCCGTCCCAACTATTTTGAGACCTGTAGCAGAAATCAAAATTGAAATGAGCTCATTTTGTGCATAAAATTGTAAACTTTCTCAGTTTAAACATTTACTATGTTATCTATGTTCTATTGTGAATAAAATATTGGCTCATGTGATTTGAAAGTCTTTTGGTTTTCATTTTATTAAAATTTAAAATACGTCCCAACTTTTCCGGAATTCGGGTTGTACCACCACTGCTCCGTTAGACTTAGGAGCAGTGGGTAACTTTATATCACATGAATTTGCTCAGCACCATAAACTGAAATTGACCCCTTGTAACCCTCCCTTGGCAGTGGAGGTGCTAGACGGACACCCGCTGGGGGAGGGGAGAATTCTCAGCATCATTGAGGAGGTCAAACTGCACATTGGAACCCTGCACTCAGAACTCATTTGATTCTACGTCATGCTCTCACCCAATCATGCCCTCATCCTTGGACTACCATGGTTATGGACACACAATCCACTCATCTCTTGGAGGGAGGGACAGATTACTCAATGGGGCACCACGTGTCAAGAACATTGCCTGTCAAGAGTTATGTGAACCTCCAGTAATGCCATTCTCTCTTCAGGCCCCAGAATACTTAGACCTCGTAGACGCCTTCAGTAAGAAGAAAGCATCACAGCTTCCCACTCATCGATCTGTCGATTGCACCATCAATCTGATGCCTGGCACCACTCCTCCTAAAGGCTGGATATTCCCATTATCTCAACCTGAATCCGAAGCCATGAAGTGTTACATTGACGAAGAACTCTCCAAGGGATTAATTCGCCCCTCCACTTTTCTTGCCTCGGCTGGGTTTTTCTTTGTTAAAAAGTAGGATGGAGGGTTACGGCCATGCATTGATTACCGGGGACTCAATGATATCACCATTATGTTCCGTTACCCACTGCCCCTAGTTCCAGCTGCACTAGCTTTGCCAGGCCAAATACTACACCAAGTTGGATTTACGTAATGCTTACAACCTGATTTGCATCCTTGAGGGAGACAAATGGAAGACGGCTTTCTCCACCACTAGTGGGCACTACGAGTACTTGGTTATACCCTTCGGCCTAGCAAACAGTCCATCAGTTTTCCAATCCTTCATGAATGACACATTCCGGGACATGCTCGACAAATGGGTAATCATATACATAGATGACATCCTGATCTATTCAAGTTTTATGGAGGAACACGCCCACCATGTGAGGTTAGTGCTGAAATGCCTTATCCAGTATCAACTCTACACCAAGGCTGAGAAATGCGAGTTCCATCAAACCAGCACTTCTTTCCTCTGGTAAATTATCAGTCAGGAGGGAGTAGTCATGGATGAGAAAAAGAAGACAAAGCAGTGTTGGATTGCCCACACCCTCAGACGGTGAAGGAGTTACAACATTTCCTGGGGTTTGCAAACTTCTACAGATGATTTATTAGGAACTTCAGTTCAGTCATTGCCCCTCTGACCACCATGACTAAATGACACAAAAACAGACTGAGTTGGTCCCAAGAGTCTCTCCTAGCCTTCGATGAACTAAAGATTCGGTTCACCACTGCCCTGATCCTCTGACATCCAGACCCAGAATGCCCATTCATTCTGGAAGTTGATGAACTCCTGACCATGAAACTAGCACTGGATGAATGTTGGCATTGGCTGGAGGGAACAACTCACTCGTTCACTGTCTTAACCGATCACAAGAACCTGGAGTATCTACATTCAGCTAAATCTCTCAATCTCAGACAGGCCAGGTGGGCACTATTCTTCACAAGATTTTGATTCTCTGTCACATACAGGCCAGGTACAAAGAAAACCAAGGCTGACACCCTCTCTCGCCAGTCTGACGAAAGCGTTCGACTCCCTGCTAACGACACTATCCTTCCTGAGAATCTTCTCATGGCACCGGTCCAGTGGGATATCATGATGGAGATCGAACATCTGAACCTCCAGGATCCACCACCTGATGAATGCCCTGAGGGCCTCACTTATGTTTCCGAGCTCCTACGACAACAACTACTCTCACAAGTTCATGGTACACTCAGTTCAGGTCACCATGGAATCACTGCCACAGTACACTTGCTAAAGAATCAATACGAGTGGTCCACTATGCTGGCCGACACCACTAGGTTAATCCAGGACTGTATCACCTGTCACATACCCAAGACACCCAGACATCTTCCAGCCAGTCTGCTGAATCCTTTGCCTATGCCACTATGACCTTGGTCTCACATCGGCATTGACTTAGTCACGACTTGCCCAATTCCCAAGGTAACACCACCATACTCACAATCACAGATCGATTATCCAAAGAATGTCGTCTAATCACTTTACCCAAGCTCTCCACAGCCATTGAGACCACCGAATTACATGCAACCAAGTGTTCTGCCTCTATGGTCTACCTGAGGACAACATTACGGATCGAGGACCCCAATTCACCTCCAGAGTTTGGTCTGCCATCTTCCAGAAACGTTAATGTCAGTCTTACATCAGGTTACCACCCTCAATACAACGGGCAAACTGAACGTCTGGATCAGGAGGTGATCCGATTCCTCAGGTCATACTGTCAGCAACATCAAGCAGACTGGAGCAGATATTTATTCTGGGCAGTATTCGCACAAAACTCACAAACCAGCCACCGGCATGACCCCATTCAAATGCATTCTGGGTTTTCAACCACCATTGTTTCCCTGGTCTGGCGAACCCACCGACCTACCCTCAGTCACAGACTGGTTGCAACACAGCAAAGAGGTCTGGGATCGAGCTTATACTCACCTACTTCATGCTGTCAGATGACAGGAGCAGCAAGCCAATCAACATCGACATCCCTGTCCTGAATACACCCCAGGCCAATGGGTATGGGCTTCAACCAAGGATCTTCACCTCCTACTACCATATAGAAAGCTCAGCCCCAGGTATTTGGGTCCCTTCAAAATTTCTAGACAAATAACTCCGGTGTCATTCCATTTAGAACTGCCCTTTAATTATCGCATCGCTCCTACTTTTCATGTTTCACTGCTGAAACTTGTTGGTGGTCCGAGAGGAGAGCTGGAGGAGGGAACCAGGCCACAGACCCCCTCCCCTATCCTGGTTGTTGGTGAGGAGGCATATCAAGTGCATGAATTTCTGGATTCCAGATGCCGGGGTGGCACCCCTCAGTATTTGGTCGATTGGGAGGGGTACAGACCAGAGGAACGATCCTGGGTAAGCTCTAAGGATATCCTTGACCCCACTCTCACGGAAGAGTTTCACAGGACGCATCTGGAGAATCGGCCCCCCGACCTTGTGGAAGACCCCAGAGTCACCCACTTCCTCACATCAGGAGCCGCTCGCAGGGGAGGGGCCCTGTTACAGAGGATGTTCCTGTACCACCTCCTCCTCACAACCAGAGGGAACCGTCCCCTGAAAATTAACTAACTCTGATTTGGACTCCATTACCCATCATCCCTCATACCTGGGACTGATCACTCACACCACACCTGACTACAATCACACCTCATCACTCTGCACACCTGCACCTCATTTACACACCCACAAACACATATAAGCAGTCATTAAACGCTCAGTCACTGCGAAGTCTTGATTTGCCCCGGCTGTCTTTTCTGAGCGTTTTTACCTGTGTTTGTTTTCTAGTGTATTAACCTTGGACTGTTTCTTGGTTCCCTTATTGTTCTCTGCCTGCCCCGACTCTGATTGCCTTCTCTGTCTGCTGCCTGCCCTGATCTGTCTCCAGGTTAAGGTTCTGTCTAAGCCTTGTCTCCATTGTTCTGCCTTGCCGGTATCTGACCCTGTATTGTCTGACTATTCTCAATAAAGCTGGATATAATTGGATCTAACGCCTTCTGATGTGTGACAACACTAATAGCTTTATTTAAGCTTTATGACTATGTTATTCATTTTCAATGTTTGTGTGAAGGTCAGAAAGTCTCCAGATCTACAGAGGTCTTTTATGCTTCAAGATAAACTGATCTACTGAAAACAAAGAGACAGAATTAATAGCAGTGAATAGTGTGGTATTTGATCTGACACAGTGTGGTTCTTAAGAACATGTAAGACTATAGTCCAGTTCTGAAAAAAGTTATTAATGTTATTGATTTGAAAATGCTTTTCTTTGAGCTCATCTCATATACTGTATCACTTTATAATGTCTCCGTTTGTAACATTATGGGCCCGTAGTGCAAAAGAACAACAGCATTAACCACAAATATGAACAAACACGATGTGCAATGTCTCACTTTATTCAATAATAAGTGAAATGCATGTTTGAATGGTGTCAGTTTGAAGTGAGTGTATCTGTTTGACATAATTGGTGTCTGACTGACGGTAAACAGGAGCAGTGTTTGAGAAACTTGCTTTAAAAATTTTCTTTTGCCCCCTCTCCCAGGGGGCGTCCGTCTAGCACCTCCACTGCCAAGGGAGGGTTACAAGGGGTCAATAAAATATTTGTATTGAATTGTTTGAGGGATACGTATTTAAAGGAATAGTTCATCCAACAATGAAAATGTGCTCACTGTGTATCACAGTCACCAGCTGGTGTGCCTATGACAGCCAGCGGAGGGCACTCTTCCCAGGATCTTCAGTTCCCTTCACCCTTGCACAGATTATCATGCTTCACTGCCTTCAGCTGTTTGTCATTTTTAGCTTACCCTGATATATACCATGTTCACTGAGCATTGCACTGTGTTTTTGTCACTCTTGTCTTCTGTGTGTGTTTTTTTGATGGTGTTATCTTCTGGGTGACCTTGTAATTGTGCTTTTTTCTTTTGCCCTGTTTTTGGAACTTTGTCTGGATTACTAATTAAAGCTACACTTGAAAATTATATGTAGTCCCAGAGTGTTCCGTGACATCCCCAGGTCATCCAAGACCAGCGTGAGTTTGGTTCTTCATCAGATTTGGAGAAATGTGGCATTTCATCAGTGTCTCAGCACTGGATCCTCTGCAGTGAATTAATGGATGCTGTCAGAATGAGTGTCCAGTCTTATTTTAGATTATAAACTCATATTTTAGCTGAAAGTAACAGTTAAAAACCTCTTAATGCTGGATTTGTTTAATCTTTTGTCCTCTCCAGATGTTAACTGATGGACTGGAGTGCTGTGGATTATTGTGATAATTTATCAGATGTTTGGACTGTCATTCTGACGGCACCCATTCACTGTAGAGCATCCATTGATGAGACACTGATGCACTGCTACATTTCTACAAACCTGAGGAAGAAACAAACTCATCCTAATCTTGGATGATGGACTGAGAGTGAGTCCATTTTCATGTTTAGGTGAAATACTCCTATAATTCTGTGCACATGGCGGCATGAATCATATCTCGAATCATATCTAGGAAGGACTGCAAGTAAAGAGCAGAGCAGAATCAACACCCTAGCAAACAACCAGAACAACCTACAGCAGCAATAAAACACATTTACATAGCTATCTACATGGGGATATTCCATAGCGATGGAAAATATGGTTAAGTAGATACACGCTCTCTCTCTCTCACACACACACACACACACACACACACACACACACACACACACACACACACACAAAACCTCTGAACACTTAAGCAATACCCTGACAGCACCAGAAACACTCCAGCATTGTCCCGCTGCGTTCAGCACTTACATTATCCACGGAAAAGCCCACAATTGCTTTGTGTTATTTGGTTTGGTTTGGAAATGGCAAAGTTCCCCTCCAGGCTCTCAGAAGTTGTGAGCATGTGGTCAGGTTAAGGGAGTCAGTCAGTCCATCTGTGCTGTGAGGACAGGTGATGTGGAGCTCTGGACGGCTGCTGTGACCCGAGGTGAGCATCACTGTCATGACCAGGTGGCAGAATGTGAGAGGAGAGAGACACTGCTCAATGAACAGGCCTGGACCTACTGACTTACAACAATCAACATACCACATGTGACCAGTTTTACTATGCAATTTTCTTTTTCATCTGATTTTGGGTAAAATCTTTTGACGTGGCAGTCGGATCAAACAGCGAATCCAGATTGGCAGAATGATTGGTTACGGTTCATCAGCTGCAGTCATTACTCCAGGTCTTCTGTACAGAAACTCAGGTCATCTCTTGCGTGCTCTGGCTCTGTGAAGCAGATGCTGCCTTACTCCTGTAAATGTCACTAGGACAGAATATGTACATATAATTTCATTGTGTAACAGACACTTCTGACCGATGCTTTAATTGCACCGCCAGCAAATGGACTTCTTGTGGATCGCCTGCAGATCTCTAGAGCTAAAAGATTGTCTGGCATGCAGTTCACTAACTGAGAAATAGTTGACATTTCAAGGACTCAAAGTCCATTTCCTGAGCTGTCAGCGCATGGAGTAATGCCTTATAATTTAGCGGGAGCTGACAGATTAAATATGAGAAAATCTCCAGCTATTTTGCTCCTGACAACAGCCCGAGGTCGGACGAGGAGCGTCACAAACGCATCCAGACAGGAGTAAACACTTTCAAAAGAAAGAGGGGGAGTTTGACAGGAACAGAGATGTGTGTGTGTTATAAATGCGCTGGACTAATTGTGTAAGAGAAGTACAGTAACACACGCTGCAGAGCTCCAATCAGCAGGTAGTGTAATACCACCCCCTTTTTTTTGATAGTCCACTTTAGACATTCTGCTAACTATAAGTAACTTTGCAACTACATGTCAGCTAATTCTCATTCATTTGCAGCTACATGTCTACTAACTCTCAGAGTAGACTGTTAGGTTGGGTTTAGTAGAATAAGTTGACATATACTTGCAAAGTTTCTGGTAGTATGTAGTCTGCCTCAGATCTATTATAAAGCAGCACAGTGCTGCTGTCTACTGTCTGGATTCACGGGCCATATTTATGCAACAGGGCAAATAAGTCATTAGTTATTCCTGACAGTAGTATTTACTGCCAAAAGAGGGTTGCATTGGCACAAGCTGTGTGTAAATCTGGCCCATAATGCCTTAAAACACCATCCAGACAGCTCACTATGATTTGGAGCTAAAAACTTGTGAATATTTAGCCATTGTTTATCAGATATAGCTCTTTTACATGGGAACCTTACACTATTTCAGTGTGTGTCTGCATTTTGTTGTGTTTTGCACAACTGAGGGAAAAAAGGCAAGACATATTGTGTTCTGTTGCTCTAGTAGCTTGTTACTGATACAACACTGACGTGAATGAGTTCAAAGAGATAGGTTCATTAAACATTAACTGAACCTCATTCAAGAGCTATTTATCAGATGAATGCAAATATAATGTTTGCAATATTTTCTTCTGTTGGCCCAGCAGAGATCTCACAGGAACATGGAAAATATTACTTTCAATCATTAAAATTAATAAACTATTTCCACTTACACGATAATTACATTCCCACATTCGCAGCGTCCTCTCCTAATTGTCCATTTGCTAAGCATTGCTAAACATGTAGGGCAAATAAACCAGCAGCAGCAGCAGCAGCTGGGTGTTTATGAGAGATGTTTACATGCTGCTGACGGAAGTTTGCTTATAAGCCAAGTACAGCACATTGTCCCCTTTGTCACAGTCGTGGCTCTCAATATATACGGTATATATTTCCATCAGAGGGTAGGATGGTAAAACCACCCCAGAAATGATGTCTTGAAAGCAATGAAGAAGCTTTCATTCCTCCTTCACCAACTCCTGACTGAATCAGAGGAGAAAACTGTGGTTTTATTTGATTAAGGCTAACATCAGACTTCTGATGAAGAGCCTGTGTGCTAATAGCAGGATGTCAGATTATTTGTTTATTATACTACGGGGCCGTTGGATGCTTGAATCGGATTGGCTGATGAACATTCTGAGGTGTGCAGTTATTTTCTAGGAAACGCATGGAGAACGTAGTTCCAGGCAGCTCTCTTGACCGCATTACAGTTCATATCACTTTACATAGTTAACAGTAATAACGGTCACACAGTTTGCACAAAAAGGTGTTGTCAGCACTGCCCTGATGATTTTATCAGTTAGCCATATAGTGTAGCAACTTAAAGACTACACATGACATTTCTCACTAGTGAGGTAATAACAGCGCTGTTTAGAGACGCAAAGGTAAGTTAGACTAATTCACACAAGCTCTCTCTCTCTCTCTTCCTTTCTCTCTCTGTGTGTCTCTTTCGCTCTCTTTCTAATAACTTTATTCATAATTTCATTAATATCAACGGCTCAAGCCTCCAATACTAGCTTTAAAATTAAGTTTTGGAACTAGCAAGAGGCATTAGATGAGATGCGGAAGAAATTCTACTCAAAATAGCAATTTAAGTACAAAAACTGGATGAATCCCTTTAAATATATCTTCTGATCGATGTCTTGAGGTTTGGGACCCGTGGTATAATTGGAATAATTTACTCCGGGCCATTGAATAATTAGAAAAATAATGCACACCACCTCGGGTTTGCATTATTTTTCTAATAATTCAACGTCCTGGAGACAATTATTCCTTTTAAACACATATATCTGCTATAAGTTCTGGAGCACACTAGCATAAAGAGGAGCTCAAAGCTGCCAGAGACGGACTAGATGCTTCAAAACCCTCATGTTGATTTCATGCACTCTTTCACTCGAGGACATGAGCATGTTAGCATTTTTATTTCTGCCAAGTTCATCACGCATGACTGCAGCAGAACACTTCTATGAAAGAAAAGGGCATGTGTTTTGTGTGTTTGATGTGGATGTGTGTCTGAGCGTGGGACTCACCGAGCTGGACATCTATGACACTGGCCTGTCTCTCTGATGGGAACAGCACTTTTGGTGGTCTGGTCGTAAGAAGTGCTGCAAACAATAAACACACATTAGCAATACTGCACTGAATGAAATATTCATCTCAAAACTGCTTCATCTTTGCTGTCTAGCCATTTAAAAGACATTCATACAGATAGTTTTTTCCAAAGCAATTTACAATCTTATTTACATCATACAGGTAAAGTTTATAATTTTTCCTTGTCAGTTTAGGCCCCAGTGTCCATCTCTACCTTCTCTAGCGTGATTCTCTGAGCATGTTTCAGTGTACAGCAAACACAGCTACTAAACAGGGTCCATACTGTGAATGTAAAGTCTCCAAGACTTCTTCTGTTCTGTGATGTACATCTGAGTGTAACAACAGTTCAAAACACATGTAAGGCGGGACTAGGTTCTGTGCTGTTGTTGATTCTATCTATTAACAAACCATTAAATACAACTTTTGGCTTAACAAACTGCTTCCTTGCTGCTTATAGTTAGTAAGGTATTTGTTAAGTTTATGTACTGGGCAGGATTAGGGATGTTGAATATGCTCATGCAGAATATGTGCTTTGTAAGCACTAATAAACAGCCAAATATGTTAATAATACACCATAAGTTAATAGTGAGAATTAGTCCCTATCCTAAAGTGTTTACTTGCTGTTTGCTGACAAACACAGAGGCGTTCTGTCAGTGATGCAGATATCCAGAGCTGATGGAGCTCTTCACACACTCCTCTGACTGAAGAAATGACTGCTCTCAGACGTACAGAAGTGTGTGTGTGTGTGTGTGTGTGAAAGAGTCTAATGCAAAATGAAACAGAAACACATTACATTCTTTAAAGATTCCATGAACAAAACTACTCATTGTATAAGAAAATATGTAGTGTTAGCTGTCAATAATTCTTAAGGATGATGATGAACCTGATGTCTCTAGTTTCTTCAGGACTGATTTTCTCCTCTCTCTGCATTTGTACAGTGTCTCTGGAGCAATGCAATTAATTACAATGATGCAGAAGCCACTGCACTATTTCTTTTGCTGGTTCTGAATGTTTCTAAAATTACTTTTTAACAGCTCCATTTCACAAATAAATAGTGTATGGAGAATTAAGTCCTCTTGATTGTTGGAGAGTAACTGGCTCTGCTGGGTAGAATAAATATTTAGCCCAGATCTCAGCAGCAAGCTGCCATTAGCCTCGTACGTTCTCTTTCCTCCTGTTCCAACTGTAGGTAAAACCAGTCTAACTGAATGTCTTGGTCTAGATATAAAGCAGCTAACCTGACCTCAGGGGTGACACGAGAGCGACTGACGAGTAACAGAGCAGAGTCTCTATGAGTACAGCACTCTATGAGACACTAACAGACAAGTGACAGTACTAAAGCACATTAAAGAGAAATCCTTTGTTAAGTATTTTCAGAGTAAGAATCAATGGCGTGTCCTGTCCGAGGTTTTTATAAGTACACCATTTAACCTGATTACATCATAGCATTAAATACACTGCGCCCAAAATCCATATCCAGCAACACTTCATAAGAGGGATCACATATTCACTATTGACTAAGGGTTTTTCCCTCAGTAAACTCCTAATCTGCTGCTTAATAATAGAGAACAAGGTAGTTGTTAAGTGTAGGTGTATTAGGATTGGTTAAGGGATATAGAATATGATCATGCAGAATAAGGCATTAATATGTGCCTGATGAGTACTAATAAACAGCCAATTGTCATGGAATGGTAGTCTCAAACAATAGCCCAATGAAGGAGAACATTCAGGAACACTTGTTAAAAACTTATACTCACTGGAGAACAGGAGTACATGCTACCAAACACAATTATTAACAAGGACAGACAGAGAATAAGAGGAAACTCAAGGTACTTTACCACAAGGACTAATGAGAGAACTAACAAGACAACAGAACTATTCAGAACAACTCCGGAAAACCAGGTCATAACCAAACACACTAAGACAGACAGATAATACGTTACACCAATATGCCAGTCATATACAGTACAGTACATGCTAATAAGTTAATAGTGTGAAATGACCATTCACAAAGACCCGCCCTCTTTAGTTACTGTTGCTATCCCGACAAACAATGCCACTCTCACACTACAGTCATGTTCTCACGCAGTTAAAAGTACAAATACGATTCCAAAAAAGTTGGGACACTGTACAAATTGTGAATAAAAACAGAATGCAATGATGTGAAAGTTTCAAATTTCAATATTTTATTCAGAATAACAACATAGATGACATATCAAATGTTTAAACTGAGAAAATGTATAACTTTAAGGGAAAAATACATTGATTTTAAATTTCATGGAATCAACACATCTCCAAAAAGTTGGGACAAGGCCATGTTTACCACTGTGTGGCATCCCCTCTTCTTTTTATAACAGTCTGCAAACGTCTGGGGACTGAGGAGACAAGTTGCTCAAGTTTAGGAACAGGAATGTTGTCCCATTCTTGTCTAATACAGGCTATAGTTGCTCAACTGTCTTAGGTCTTCTTTGTCACATCTTCCTCTTTATGATGCACCAAATGTTTTCTATGGGTGAAAGATCTGGACTGCAGGCTGGTCATTTCAGTATCCGGATCCTTCTTCTGCGCAGCCATGATGTTGTAATTGATGCAGTATGTGGTCTGGCATTGTCATGCTGGAAAATGCAAGGTCTTCCCTGAAAGAGACGACTTCTGGATGGGAGCATATGTTGTTCTAGAACTTGGATATACCTTTCAGCATTGATGGAGCCTTTCCAGATGTGTAAGCTGCCCATGCCACACACACTCATGCAACCCCATACGATCAGAGATGCAGGCTTCTGAACTGAGCTCTGATCTCCATTTTGGTTGTCCTTGTCCTCTTTAGTCCCGATGACATGGCGTCCTGGGTTTCCATAAAGAACTTCAATTGATTCAACTGACCACAGAACAGTTTTCCACTTTGCCACAGTCCGTTTTAAATGAGCCTTGATCCAGAGAAAACGCCTGCGCTTCTGGATCATGTTTAGATATGGCTTCTTTTTTGACCTATAGAGTTTTAGCCGGCAACGGTGAATGTCACGGTGGATTTTGTTCACCGACAATGTTTTCTGGAAGTATTCCTGAGCCCATGTTGTGATTTCCATTACAGTAGCATTCCTGTATGTGATGCAGAGCCGTCTAAGAGCTGAAGATCACGGGCATCCAGTATGGTTTTCCGGCCTTGACCCTTACACACAGAGATTGTTCCAGATTCTCTGAATCTTTGGATGATATTATGCACTGTAGATGATAACTTCAAACTCTTTGCAATTTTTCTCTGAGAAACTCCTTTCTGATATTGCTCCACTATTTCTCGCCGCGGCATTGGGGAAATTGGTGATCCTCTGCCCATCTTGACTTCTGAGAGACACTGTCACTCTGAGAGGCTCTTTTTATACCCAATCATGTTGCCAATTGACCCAATAAGCTGCAAATTGGTCCTCCAGCTGTTCCTTATATGTACATTTCACTTTTCCGGCCTGTTATTGCTACAGGTCCCAACTGTTTTGCAATGTGTAGCTCTCATGAAACCCAAAATGAGCCAATATTTGGCATGACATTTCAAAATGTCTCACTTTCAAAATTTGATATGTTATCTGTATTCTATTGTGAAAAAAAAACGTAAAAAACAAACAAACCTATGAAAAGCGGTACATGTAAGGGTCAAGTTGAACATGTTTGGATTACACTTAAAAATATATTATAAAGTGTAATTATCTATAAAGGGAGAAAACAGAGGCAGATTCTGCAGCAACAGCACTTTTTACTCACACAATGATTCATTGTTAATATTCTAATGTTCTATATTCAAAGATTGATTATGAAATCATTAATTAAATTATAAAATACACTTCATGGGCTTAATCTTAATTTATTTACCAATGCTTTGCTGCTTATAAGTTTTGCTGGTTTGGTTTGGTTTTGCTGAAGTGAGTGTGGAGCTTGCTTTACCGTACAAATCTCTTCTTATAGCTCGTCTTGCACTGAATTTGCATTTCTTTCCACTTCATGCATATTTGTTACTTTCAGTGTGAATAGATCATTCATGTGCAGACTGCATCTCACTGTACTTTCTGTTTAAATAGTTCATACTAAACAAAGAGTGAGAAGGAAGATGGATTCCACTCGAAGCGAAAGCAGACCCAGTTTGAAGAGGTGTTAGTGTTTGCTTTGGTAATGTGCCGATATTTAATGCTGCTTAACTACAGGAAAATGTTAATCAGTCGTCCTCAGGCAGAGCTTAAAAGAGAGTTTAAAGATCTAAAGAGTTTTTGCCTGCAGTTTGAAAAAGAGGGGAAAAAATCTTCTCTCTACTGATAGTAATTATATTCACACACAAGACTAACTATTGATCTGTGCTTCAGGCCTGCAGGAAGTGTATGGAGGATCTAGAAAAGATGTCCCAGTAGTGCCAGTGGATCTGTGTCTCTCATTCTCAAACGAGCCCCAGCTGTCCTCAGGGTGCAGATCCATCCTGACACCTGACCCAACGCATCTGGACCCATCACTTTCCCTCCGATGCGAGGACATCGTGTCCCTTCACACTTTCATCACTTCTCCTTCAGTATAACTCTTCCACTCTGCCCAACTTTCCATTTCCACGCTTTCCGTGACACAGATATCATGAAAACACCTACCAGTAGTGAGATTAATTGATTTATATTGCTGTACAAATACACAGCTTCATAAATCCAACATTAAAGCAACTGGTAATAATAACATACAGGACACATTTGCTTAATGTATATTATGTGGATGACTTCTCAGTATGAAGTTATTGCCCTTCACATGATCCATTAAACACTTTATGCATATTTCTTTTTTTTACATGGATTTCAGTACAGAACAGAAGTGTATGGAAATGAGGCCAATCAAGAGTCACAGCACCGCACTAATCCAGTTATTCTAGTGTGGAGTTAGTGAGGCTGACATGAAACCAAACTTCATGAACACACGTCTGGAGAGCAGTGCTGGTGAAGATCCACAGTTTCTCAGAAGTTGTGTTGCTGTTCTCCACTGTGCCTTGGGGGGAGCATCTCTCACCGGCTCTGCACCCTTCTGCTGACCTTCACAGGCTCTCTCACTCTCTCTGCTCTAGCCTTCTGAAGCTAAGATGGCACTGCCTGAGTCATTACTGGCTTACCATGATCTTCACTTCAGAATACTTCTCCAGATCAATAGAGATTCCTTCAGAAGGATGTAGTAACACTGGAGTCATTCATTCTTACAATAGCTACTAATGAAATCCTAATCCTAAAGCAGAGAATCTGCCAACCATTCATAATATTTTGAGATATTTAAAAGAAAACTGAGGTAGAACTCATACTGTTCTAAATAAATAAATCATTGCATACAGTAGTTCCCTTTCAAGGGAACTTCGAACTGCGTCCTCTAGGGGTCGCTATGGTGAAAACCTAGTCGTGACCCGTGACTAAAGCATACAGTACATTGAAAAAACACCAATGTGTTGGACGGCGACAGCCCCTGACTCTCTCTTCTTCGTCTTCACTCACTATTCTGTTTGAAACGTGCATCTGGAAGAACTGGTAAGAGCGATCTTTCTCTGTCTATCATGGCAACTACTAGCAAAGCGTTTAGACAGTGTGTGCATCTGTGTCAGTAATATTTGACACCCGATGACACACACAATCTTTGCATCATTTGTTTGGGTGAAGAGCACGCATGAAATGTCTTTGAGGGGGCAATCTGCATGCATTGCAAGTGCTTTTCAATGAAAAAGCTCCGCTCCGGGACTTTCCTTTTTGCGCTCGTCCGCGGCGGACGAGAGAGAGCCTCGGGAGGATGATGTTATATCTTTAAGACTTTCTGATACCGAAGTTAGTGCTCTGCTGGGTTCTACCCAGGAAGAGCAGGAGATGTCCGAGGAGGGCGAAGAAGTTGAGGCTAAGCCTTCTCAATTCTCCTGCCCTGCGTATGTAGAGCAGTTGGAGGTTATGGATTGCGCCATGGCAAAGTTGGACTTGCCATGGAAGCGCCCTAACAAGGTGATGCCGAGAGGTCACCTCGACAAGCGTTATCTTTCTGATCATAGCCCTCCAGCTCAGGTGAGCCTTCTATTTCAGAGTTCCATGCAGAGATCAAAAAGGAATGGAAGAGGCCAATTTCTTCACGCATTCATCGGTTTCAGCATAAGAGTTATACCAACATCGAGGAGATGCACGTAAGCGGCTATGAGAGGATGACCCCTGTAGAAGAACTATCTTTCTGTGGGGGAGACGTCCTCTCTTAATCTCCCCCCTTGCCATCTAAACCCCTTCAAGATATATCTTGCTTAAATGGCAAGGCATACGCAGCAGCAGGTCAGGCTTTGGCTTCATTGTACATGGCGGTGCTTCAAGCATATCAGGCTGATCTGCTTAAAGACCTGGATAAAGGCGAGGGCCTTTCTCCTGATCATGTAGCTGGGTCGAGCCGCACCACCCCTCTCTCCATGCTACCAAGCAGGCCGGCTCCGCCATGGGCAGGTCTATGGCTGCCTTGATGATAATGGAGAGACATCTGTGGGTGAACCTAGCAGACATCGGGAAGAAAGAAAAGGCTTTCTTCTCGATGCTCAGGTTTCGCCTTCCGAACTTTTTGCTACCTCCGTTGAGACGGTAGTCAAAAAGTTCAGGGATTTGATGGCACGCTCAGCTGCCTTCAAATCCTTAATTCCACGAAGGCCCAGTTCTAAGCCCGAACAACATAGGGGTCCTGGTCCGGCTCGATCTGAGGATCAGAGACGGGCTCAGAAGGCTAGTGTTGCAACTCACACTCCTTCCTCACCTGCGTGCAGGGGTAAAAGGAATCGTGGGTCACGGGGAGGTAGGCAAGACCTAAGGGATGTGATCCAGATGAGGCATCAGCGTTCTTCTACGAATCAGAGCGATAGTTTGTAACAGATCTAGTAAGCTGTCACTTTACTTTGTTATTTATTTTGAGTGGTAATTTTACTCCCAGTCATAAGGGGGCATTAGGGAGTCATTATCAGTAAAGTTTCTCTAGATCAGAGAATAAGAGGTGTAGTAGGTTTGAGAAGGGACACTTCTGAGCTGGGAGTGTTTGCTCTCCCCATGCTTAACCAAACCCTTATTGAGGAACATTAGTGTTCTACATCTCAATGTAAGTTACTTTTTGTTTCTTTAGTATTGTCAGAGATTTTATAGTTGGCAATATACTTTGCTTCCAGAACCTCATGTTGTATTGTTTTTGTTTGTCTAGAGGGTTTTTGTTTCCACTTAATTTTGAGGGCATCTTAACTCAACTGGTCAATGTTTCTAATTACAATCTGCTTCATCTTTGGACTTTCTTCTAAATTGATCTCTACTCTACTCTGGATTGCCGCTGTGGATTATCTTGGACTTCATCCTTTTAATCTCCTAAACATCTACAATACTGTGATGTACCCAGGACATTTGTGGATATTCAGACATTAAAAGGTTATGCCTCTAGATAGGGACATACTTGTTACACAATATATGGGTTAGTCATGTATGGTATTTAATGTTGTGTGCTCCTTAAAGAAATATATTATGCTATTCAACGGTGATTGATCCCCCTTCATTTTCTTTATGTGACATTTGTTAAGACTGTTACAAGTTAATTATCTACTCGTTCGCTTTGGGGTTTTTTACATCTGCCCTTATCCTCCCCTTCCTAATTCCCCTGTAACCACCAGCTCTCCATCTGACCGAGGTTAGGTGGGAACTTCTTGCATAACAGTGTCCTATGCTGGACCTATGATATTTCGCTTGGTTCTATGTTCATAATAACCACCTTACTGATGGTCCGGACTAAAGGGAGTCGTCCCTTGAGCAGGGCTCCAGCACAGGAACCAGGGTGGGTCAGTATGATCCATTCTGTATATAATTATATATGTATCAAATTGCTGGTGGTTAAGTGTGTACTAATACATTTCTTTGCAGTGCTCAATTAAAGTGTTTACTAAACACTCGTCAGCATTATGTCCAGCCAGTATGATAGCCCTGATTCCGGCTTTATGTTTCCGGTATCAGGCGGCCAGATCACAGGTTTCTGCGAGAGCCTCCTTGAACATTACCCTGAGTGGCTTCCTGGTCGCTTAGATATCCCTTGTTGCTGACGCATCAAGTGGGAAGTGGAGCTGGCAGTTGCGGAAATGTTCTTGTATATTCTGCCTCAGGTGATGTTCCCCTCGCCAGAGGTTTATAAATTTGAGCTTGCCTCTCCCGTGCGGTTCGGCAACTCTGCGATGCTTAGGAAGCTTTAACTACACACGCTAAGCTCTGTGTACTTTCTGAAAAGCATTGTTGAACACGTTGAACACTTTGCGCACTTTCTAAAATCCACGTAAGTGTACACTCAAGACTCTGCGCACTTTCTGAAATCCTGCACTCAGCTTCGTTCCCTTTCTTGAGATGGTTAGACCTTGGTTCCTTGGGCTCCACTCAGCCAGTGTGTATTTGTTTATACACTTCAAGCATCGCTTCCCTCAACATGAGGGAATATTTGGGCGGTTCTCATGGTAGTTTAGCAGCACTCCCCTTTACCAAAAAGGGTTGCCTATGAGTGCGCTACTCTCTTTCGGAATTCGGCGTTTTCCTCTCACGTTAGATTGAGTTCTCTGTTTTTCCCCAGAGTGCTCCAGCATTATTTCCACAGATGGCGTTGATGACTCTCAAACATATTGTTTTGGGATGCACCATTCCATCTATGAGCTGCTCTATCAGAGTGCCATGAGAGCCCCCTCCTTAGAACAGTATTTAAAATTCATGTTATGGTAAGTGTGCACGTGAAGTCTTTGCACACTTTCTGAAATCCACACTGTGGGCTTCGCGCGGTTGCTTTGTGCCATTTCTTGAGTTGGTAAAGCCCCATTCAACTTGGATGCCACTCCACCTATGTATCCTCAGATACCTATCTAAACAGGGTGTTGCTACTAGGGATCTGTTGAGACAGCTCCTTCAGCAAGCTTATGCAAGAGCAAGTGGTAGCCCCTGTGTGACAGGCACCACTTAGTATAAAATGCTAGGTTCTTTGCTGTATCCCTTTAAGGGAATCTTTCTTGATTCCAAGCCTTCAGCTCCACCCCGGGGCGAGGCCCTAACAAGTAAGTTGGGTATGTAGCCTAGGCCCTGACGTCAGGGGCTGTCGCCGGCCAACTCATTGGTGTTTTTTCAATGTATCCTTCAGACACGGGTCATGACGAGGTGTTCCCTATAGCGACCCCTAGAGGACGCAGTGTTACATTCGTAACCTGAGACGTTTTCAGTTGATTGGCATTCATGGTATGTTTCATGGTTTTTTTGGTCCTGTGAACTGCTGTTAACTCAAAAAATGACATCTTATTTACAGTTAGTAAATAGATCTGTACTATAATGATCAAATATAGACCTATAATGTAAATGTAGTACTAGTTATTCTATGTCTTGAATTGATTAGTTTTTACATTGATTATGAAAAAAAAACAAAAAAAAAAACTAGTTGTTGATTAGCTAATAGTGAACTCCTATATTCAACTGGCTGCTATTATTTAATTTACATTGTTGTCAGTTAATGGTAGTTTCAAGGATGTTAATATTGTGTTACTCATTTGTTCCTAATGATAATAACATGCTAAAGTGCTGCCCTCAAGACTAAATCTAAACCTCTTTAACAAATCCCTTTCTTGCAGACATATGGAAATATCTTGCATTAAGTGTTCTAGCTCTCATGTAAAGGTTATATTTGTCCAACAAGTGTGAAATTATGTCACACTGAAGACTTTAATGACACCAGGTGCAAACTCTGAGCATGATGGGGCAACCAAACAGGGCCTTAAGGTCTCCCTGTCACTGTTCATGAAATATATTGTTTCCTGCTCATCTTATGTCATGCTGATTGTTTGATGTGGGCGTTACCCCTGATCATTAGCGATCAGCGGCAGCTCCACCTTTTTACAACCTGCCTACTTAATGTCCTGTCTTTCGTCTCTTGTTTGACAGATCTTTGTTTGAGGTCCTTCGTGTTTCATGTCTGATTCATCCTGCTCGGCAATCATTCTCGTGGTCCTGTTCCGGTTTTTGGTTTTATGGATTTCATTGTCATCTCTGGAACCTTTCATCTTTCCTCACTAACGCACTCAACTCACCACCTCACCCGTCTTGTGCTTCCATCGAGGTCCCTGCGCCACCCACCGTCTACTGAAGCCTTCCTCATATTCACCTACCATATGTTCTGGACTATAAGTCACACTTTTTTTCATAGTTTGGCTGGTCCTGCGACTAATAGTCAGGTGCGACTTATTTATCAACATTAATTTGACATGAACCAAGAGAAAACATTGCCGTCTACAGCCGCGAGAGGGCGCTCTATGCTGCTCAATTCTCCTGTAGTCTACACTGAAAACATAGAGCGCCCTCTCGCGGATGTAGACGGTAATGTTTTCTCTTGGTTCTTGGTTCTAAATAAATGCGACTTATAGTCCTGTGCGACTTATATGTTTTTTTCCTCGTCATGACATATTTTTGGGCTGATGCGACTTATACTTAGGTGCGACTTATAGTCTGAAAAATACGGTAAATAAATATCATTACTTGCATTATTCCTTCCTGTCTTCTGTGCCCCTGACACTCCCACTCTCTTAAGAGATGTTACTAATGTTAATTTCAAGTGGTAGAGCATTGCGTTAGCAAGTGCAAGGTTGGGGTTCGAATCCCAGGGAAGACATGTTAGGAGAAAATTGTTCGCTTGAATGCAATGCAAGTCGCTTTGAATAAAAGCATCTGCTAAATGCATAAATTTTATTTTAATTTAATGTTATGATTAAATGTAAATGTACTAAGTTACTAAGATCCTGCAGGAACTCCAACACTGCTGTACACTGTTCTGCAACTTGAAGTGAAAATACTCCACTTGAGAGAGCTCTGGAGTAAAGTATGGTCTCAACAACCTCAGCTGAGAGACTGGGATCTATGAATGGGGCTCCTCAGGTTGACCTGTTGCCCTAAGCTTTACCCCCCAAGGCCGAAGCAGTTCTCCATGGCTTGGTGGGTAATGATGGGTCCTCAAGGGACACTGCTGTATCATACCCCTATTCTTTCAACCCAATGATGGTAGAATTGTTCAGGACTTAGGGGCTGAGGACAGGGGTCTTTCATGATCACAGCAAAAAATGGCAAGCCCAGATGTGGATATTGTACATTAGCAGGCAAGGAATGCATGTCGAGATTGCTTTTAAAAATAAAAATCTGCTGTTTGGTTACAATGTTTTTGGATTGTACAGTGCAAAGAGACAGACAACACTGAGTAAGACAAACATATTTCACACAGAACTACTGTATTTATTGAACTTTCTGGTAATGATGTCTTATGTTATGGGTTTATGTCCTGTCATGCTATTAAAATGGTTTCACACATGCAAACAACCCCTGTTTTTTTTCATACTGTTCTCTGAGGTCCACTTACAATGTTATCAAGATTTTTACATAAAAACATAATTTAGAAGTAATAGGCTATTTTCTATCCTATTTTTAACCCCCTCATCAGAACGCACTGTTTGAATAGCCATGGAGGATTGTAGATTTGGAAGAAAATGCCCACTGCTGTGATTGGCTAATAGTTGTGTATGATTGACAGCTTACATTCATCACAGATGGACGCTGCTGTGATTTACAGTTAAAAACACAGAAATAACTCAATACATATAAAAAGATCTGTAAGAAGAGACAGAACAATAGGGAGCACATAATGAAAACAGTTACTGCTTGTGTACTTACAGTAGCTACCTGTGCGTCGTGACATTATTGTCGGATCCAATACAGTCACACAACATCATCCTTAGCTCAATCTTTCTGAAAATTCTGTGTCAAATTGTGTCTTGTTTGTAAATGAATCTGTGGTGAAATTAAGTTAACAAAGAACCGAGTTCTTACTGATTCAAGATTCAAGATTTTTATTTGTCACATACACAATAATATAGAGCAGTGGTTTTCAACCTGTGGGCCGCAATGGTATTGGTATTGGTAAAAAAATGGTAAAAAATATCATAACATAATAATATCCTTTCATATATATAATTAAATAACAAAAAATAAATATTAAACTGTAACTATGCTTCCACTATTCGAGCTCGCTGATTGGTTTAAGAATAAACTGCCAATTAATCTTAGATATTTTTGCTGCATATGCTACAGCACAACAAATTCAAACATGCATAAATGGCTGTCTACAGGGTCAACATAAATGGCTTTCAACATGACTGCTTGCTCCAATGACTGTCTACGCGCTGCCGAGCTCTGCCTGGATCTGGTTTTCCCGTTTTGCTGAGCGATGCCAGCCCGAGTTATTTTCAGTCGCAAGTTGAAAAAGGTTGAGAACCACTGATATAGAGCATATATAACCAGCAGTGAAATGTGAGTCAGGTCCGCTCCATGGACAGTGCAATTATTAATGTAGCAATATATGACTGGAGCAAAAAATTTAAAGTATACATTAATATAGCTATGAAAGAATGAAATAAAAGTCAACAAAAATATAAGAATCAAATATATATATAAAAAAGATGTATTCTGTAGAATTAAATATAAAATGGAAAATAATGTGCATGAAAGTAAACTGCAGTCTTAAATATTGAGATACCCAGGGATGTACAAGAGTGCAATGAGCAATGTGCAAACAGGTTGACAATGTCAGTATGTCAATGTGAGTTAGTGAAAGATGAATATCTTACTGATAAAGTGAATATTAAGTGGAGACATGAAGATGTTAAGAGGCTGGTTTTGAGTTTAGGAACCTGATGGCCTGGGGGAAAAAAACTCCTCCTAAGTCTCTTGGTTTTAGCCATCAGGCTAAGGAAGCGCTTACCAGATGGCAGCAAAGTGAAAAGATGGTTACTGGGGTGGATGGAGGCCTTGATGATTTTAGTAGCTCTACTTCTGCAGCGTTTGAGGTAGATGTCCTGTAGAGAGGGGAGAGCAGACCCTGAGATGCGCTCAGCTAAGCGCACAACTCTCTCCAGGGCTTTGCAGTCTTGACTGGAGCTGTTCCCATACCACACTGAGATACACTGAGTCAATACACTTTCTATGGCACCTGAATAGAAAGTTTTCAGGATTGCTGGTGAGACCCTGATTTTCCTCAGCTCTCGCAAATGGTACAGTCTTTGCCTGGCTTTATTAACCTGAGTTTGAATGTGTGTAGTTCAAGTCAGGTCCTCTGAGATGTTTACACCAAGGTACTTGAAGCTGCTCACCCTCTCCACAGGGGTCCCGCTTATCATAAGAGGTGTATAGGGCTGCTGCTGTCTCTTCCTGAAGTCCACAATCAGTTCTTTAGTTTTGCTCACATTCAGAGAGAGACAGTTGTCCTGGCACCATGATGTGAGTTTCTCTACGTCCTCCAAGTATGTGGTCTCATTATTGTTGTGAATGAGGCCCAGAACCACAGTATCATCAGCAAATTTTATTATAGATGTGGAGCTGTGCGAAGACACGCAGTCAGGTGTGTAGAGAGAGTAGAGCAGGGGACCCAGGACACAGCCCTGTGGGGCTCCTACATTCAGGGTGATGGATCCAGACCGAGTACTGACACAGTCTGGATCTTAATTTAAAATAATGTTCATCCACTCTTTCCTAATTTTGAGATCAAAAGGAAAGCACTGAAAGACAGTTTTTCCACAGCTTGGCACTGCACAGCATCTTTATCATTTGCTTTCTGCATAGATCCTAACACATGCGAGAACTGGTGCTTGGGGCTAAACAGGCAGCGATGCAGAATCAGTGGGTGGGGCTAAACAGGCAGTGGTGTTGAATTGGTGGGCGGGGCTAATCAGGCAGTAACGTAGAATCAGTGGGCGGGGCTAAACAGGCAGTGATGTAGAACCGGTGGGAGGGGCTAAACAGACAACGATGTGGAATCAGTGGGTGGGGCTAATCAGGCAGTAATGTAGAATCAGTTGGCGGGGCCAAAGAGGCAGCAATGTTGAATCGGTGGGCGGGGGTAAACAGGCAGAGATGCAGAATTGCCAGGCGGGGCTAAAGTGAAACTTACAGGATGTTTTTATAGCACAGTGACCTCTTATATTTAAAAAGATAAAGGGAATTTTGGGTTCATAACCACTTTAAGACAGAATAAAACTGAAGTGCTCCGCCCCTTAGCTAGACCCTTCCTCCACGAACACTGCCCATCCCACACGAACCCCTCAGCACGACAAGGACACCAGATTCCCTGTTTGTTTTGGACACTCTCCCCCTTTGGACACTTTTATTCCCTCTTGTTTTATTATCTGTTAATAAAAGCCTCTCAGAGGCCTGATGCCACGCCCACTGTGTCTGTCATTTGCTCCTCCCGAGACAATATGAACAGCAGGATAAATAAAAATAAAGGATAAATTTAGCAGCATTATCTCAGTTATAAGAAATGTAAGAGTAATAACTTTATCTTCATTCTGAACTTTGAAAGTACCATTTCACTCCTCGCGTCATCTTTTTCTACAGTCTTTTTCTACCGGTGGCCACAGTATCACTTGTGCTTGCACATGCAGCCATCTCGCTGTAGTGTTTGTCACATGAAAGCTGCAGCTTCTTTGCTGCTTGCGTGAGGAGAAAAAAACAGACATCCATAGGGAGGCACTGGAAGCATGCGTTGCACACACCAACATGAAATACGTCTCTTACAAATCTGCAACGTGGTCATTCTTTGAAGTATCGATAATAATCAATTTAGGAATTGCAACATTTTTAATTTCCTTAAACTATCGGTGCATCGTGCAATCATACTCCCATATCACTAATTCTGATGCAGCATGAGTTTCCTTGAAGGGAAACTTCTTGATATATCTTTCTTATTTTTTTACATTTAGCTTCTCAGGTAATTGTATTGTTATGTAATTATACCAAAAAAAAAACACTGATTAACACCTTTTATTTATGCAATATTCTATTTTGTAGATGAGAGGTTTTTTTTTCACTTTTCACTCTAACAACAACACAGATAACAACCAAGATATTTTCTTGAAAATCCCTCATACAACCTTCATCAGAAATGTCAAACTTGTCAAAGTGATACTTAAATATCTCAGTGGAGTCAAAGCTTGGAGAATAACATTTTAATTTACTGTACATCTGAGCTGTGACTTTTAAATATACTCAAGAAAAAGTGAGGGTTACTGGCATGACTGTGTAGTCTCCATTTAGGAAAGCATTATAAGCAGACCAAACCGAAGCTCCTACGCAAAGCCCTAACACTGAGTTGTGCTGCAGCAACTGAAAATAGCCTATGAAAAGCTGCTTATGCAATTGTAGATGTGTGGGGCCCTTGAGAGCATCTCCCCACCGCTTCCAAACCCTGCCCAGCCAGATGAACTATGGGTGCTTACTGGAGCATGTGTGGGAAGAACAAATCGCAGAATATACTGCAATAACACAGGAAACGCTTGTGGGATCTGGGACCCAATCATGAATCGAAATAAGATGAAAGTACAAAAACAGTACAAAAGAACTGCTGAAACATGTGAAGCGCCTGAAGAAATCATTCCAGCAGAAGAGGGAAAGATAGAGCTGAATAGGCCTGACACAAGCCAGTCCTGTGAGAAGTCGTAATAAACTGTAAGGCCAGCCGCTCACCCGATGAGCACAGAACATGACAGCGTTTATTAGCATCACCTACATGCGTGTCCGAAGGGTGCAGCTCATCTGACCTACAGTAAGACATCTCCTACAGCACCATCAGCACAGTCTCCGTCACATGCTGGGGAATCAGTCTTTGCTTTCACCTTTTTTGGATACATAAAAAAAAAAAAAGATAATCTTTTTATATGTATATTGCTATGCTACATGGGAAGAGTCAAAAATTGCGCAATGTTTATTTAAAAACCAGCATATAACAAAATTTTTTTTTTTTTATGTATCCAAAAAAGGTGAAAGCAAAGACTGATTCCCTAGACTGTGCTGATGGTGCTGTAGGAGACGAATTACTGTAGGTCAGATACATATATATGTAAGGCAAAATATGTGTCGTAAACAGCGAAGATTGATAAAATATATTTTTGAAGTTTAATCTTTATATTTCAGGTGGAAGAAAATACATTTTCAACCTTACAGTACATTCCTTTCTGAATTTTATATATATAATTACATAACATACAGTAATAAAGCAAAACAGAATAATAATAATAAAAAAACAAATTTAAAGCTGTTTTAAAGCAGTGTGTAAACCACTCTCGACTGTAGAAAAATCACTGTATACAATGAAAACAGCAGTAAATAGTTTAAGATTATTATTAATAATAACCTGAATTATAATTATTTGCAATCTGTACAAGAAGCGTCTCATCAAACATTGATCATCAACACGGAACTGATTTTTATGACTAACTGTATTAATAACCTCATCAGCCAGATGAACTGTTTCGACTAGCTCTCCAAACACTGAAAACTCCAAAATAAAGCTGGAGTCAGCAATATCAGCAAACATTTCATAACACTTTTGAACATACACAGGTATATAGGTACATAGGAGCTGAAGAACTGTGACGTTTTTTTGCTAAATATATCCACATAAAATCATATTGTGAATAATATAAAAAAGGCACTTAATTAAAAGATATCTTCTTGAATCACTCAATCTCAATATAATAATAAGCAGTTGGCCCAGCAGTCTTCAGTGCACTTTTAATGAATGTGAACTGTGGCTCATGCACTTGCAATAACACAAAATATCTGCTTTTCTTTCTTTCTGCCTGCCAATTTATTTGTCCCTGAGCCAGCGAATCCATCTGATGGGTCACCAGCCGCAGCCGTCAGCACACTCCCAGCATCATTAACACACACTTACTCTTATTCCATTACCTTTTTATTTAAGGGAAAAAATAGTTCCCACACTCATGTCAACAAACATCAGTAGGTATTTCTGGACACACTTAATGACTTTGGGGAAGTTTTCAACAGAAACTTACAGCACATTGCTTCATGAAATATGAAATACTCACTGGTTTCCCCAATATGCCGATTAAGCATTTCTCTCTCTCTCTCACTCTCTCTCTCTCTCTCTCTCTCACACACACACACACACACACACACACACACACACACACACACACACACACACACACACACACACACACACACACACACACACACACACACATGACTCACAGCCTAATGCATGAGAAACACACTCATCTGAAATACAACACACAGCCAAAACCTTTCTTTCTCTCTAATTTCATCAAAATAAATATTTATTAAATGATGAAAACTATTGTCACAGTTGCTCTTGTTTTCATGGACTCGGAGTTGTGTTTTCCCAGTTTCATTGTTTTGTTCTGTTGACCTTGTTTCCCATTCTTCCCTTGATTGTGTCACTCTGTTCACCTGTGTTCGTTTGGTATGTGTATTTAAGTTCCTGTCGGTTCAGTTTCTTTGTCAGGTCTTGTCGTTGTATACGTGTGTCACCAGCCTTGTTTGTGTGGATATTACCTTTATTCACCTCTATTAAAGACTGTTATACCATCATCTTCATCTTCGTGCACATTCATTGACACAGCACTGTGACAATTATATGAAAAAATATTTTAATAGAGTTCAAATCATACAAAAAATGGCCTGAATCTATATTTGCTAAAATATGTTTCAAGATCGATTTATGCAAATGTATTTTATACTAGAAAATGTTTGGCCATTATTTGAAGAAAAACAAAACTAAACAAAAAACATGAATTTAGCATATACTGTACCTAAAATATATTTGGGACACTTTTTTTCTGTTATGGCTAAATAAACAAAAATGATTCTGATTGCCCTCATCAGATTTGTAAATGATGCCACATATCATGCTCAAATGTAATACAGACATTATTCTGAGTTCACTGTCATCATAGCACTCAAAGTAGTCTCCAAAATAATCAAGCACATGAATCCCAAATACATAGCACTGAATTACAGTACAGGACTCTGGCCACAGAATCAGGTCAAAGAGCCTGGAGGAAGTGGATAAAACACTCCAGCACTTCACAGAACTGAGAGCCGCAGAGATTTGGGACAAATTGGTGTAGCGCTGCGGCCGTCAGTCAGACTGAGAGAACCGGCTCTCATGGAGCACTTCCAACTCCTCTGGGACCACAGCACTTTAGCAAAGACAAGCCCAAAGAGCCTTCAAGACTGTGAGGTGAGCCACGGGCTGTGATCCAAACTAAAGGGAATCTCTTCAGCCGATACAACACTCTCCTGCTGACCACAGACTCCACTGATGCACTAAGAAGTAAATATGAGTCACTTTGCACTTAAAATGGACTTCAACAACTTGCTTCATAAATGTGTATGCATTAATTAATGAATGTAAATGGGTGCACAATATATGTGCAAGCTGTATGTGCTCCAGTGACTACACATCTGGAGACTGGAGAATGTTGAGTAGAGAACTTCACAGAATCAATCCTGTGCACTATTATCTGGCCGTGTGATGTGTAGAGTCAGCTGTCCTAAAGCTAAAGCTCTGTATGGAGCAGATAAAACTGCTCCTCATCCCAGCGTTTAACATGTCCACTCATTTGGCCATTTTCTCAAATGCCTGGGACATGGACAACTTCAAATCACATACTGAGAAAGATATTATTCTTAAAGGGATTTATTTATTTTTACAGTTTTTACTTTTGCTCTTTTTTCCCAAACGTTACACACAAATCCAAGAATTGCACACACAACATGCAAAATGCCTCGCATCTCTTTCAAAAGATAAATAAAGCACTGCATTCAAAATATCACAAACACATCTCAAAAGCAAACATCTGCAAACACCTTTACCATGATATTAATTAAAAAAAAGTCTGAGAATTAGTGTTTGGTTTTACAGATTTGGTGTGTGCTTCTGCTGTTTGAATGTCAGCTTTCAGAAACTGTGTGACAAGTAAAGATTTTGTGTGTAAGCAGCTGAAATTATATTACACAGCATTTGATCTCTCAGCATTTGCGGGAGAATAACAGAGTCCTCATGCAGACGGACTGGAAACCTTTCCATTCATTACTGGATCATCTGACCATGAGTACACATACATCTGCTGCATAGGATTACACCTTTCCCACATGTGTTTGTGTGGCCATCTTCTGTCCTTTTCTAGGGGGGGGGGTATGTGACGAGTGGGGCGGGGCGAGAGACGTGGGAACAGGAGCGAGGCCGGTGGAGTGATTGGAGATGAGCGACACCTGCGACACTCACCGGTCTCGAGTCCCACGCAGGAGATGCTGGAGCGACGACAGTAAAGGACGAGAGAGGACCAGGCCTGGGTTTTAGTTTGTGTTTGCTTTTTATTTGTGCATGACAGTCGTCCGCGAGGGGCTGTTGCGCTGTTTAGTGTTTATTTTGTTATTAAAGTCTTTGATTGTCCGCCGGTTCCCGCCTCCTTCTTCCAGAAGATTACATAGTTTTTATTGTTACAAACTGACAGAAAACTGCCTTAAATCAATGTGACAGAAGAACAAGAGCGTGACGGGATCACATACAGAAACCTTCAGTTAGTGAAGATAACATTGACCCGTCTTACAAATCACACAATCAAGCTGCAATTCTGCCTCAAATGCTAAAATGGTGAATAGCCCAAAGCCCTGTAAAGCTTGTAGTTGCTAAAAGCATTCAGTGTGTCCAACAGCAAACACAAGTCAATTCAGTTCCCAAAGGCTGTAATGATGCCGGTTTCCATCAGAGGTGGGCAATTACTGCTCCATTAGTGCTACCTGTTGTGTCGAAGGTCATTGAGAGGCATGTCATTTTAGATTACAGCCAATGCAGCTTGACTTCAGAGCAGAAAACAACAAACCGCTTCTTTCTAGAGAAGGTCTAAACCAAATCAGCCCCAGACAAAGCTGGAGATGTTACAAGTTAGTAGAGGTACAGTGGTTTATAAATCTTTACTGAATCAATACATATTGAACTCATGAAATGAATCGGTTGATTTTATGGCATTTATGGTCAATGAGATTAATAACTCTCACTTGGCTCACATCCACTGAAACACAAGTGAATGTTTGCTTCCAATATAAAACGTGATTTTACCATAGTAAACCGGTATTGTAAGACCCAACCTTGAGCTGCAATGACAGAGCTAACACTAGAATGAATTTAAGACAGTCACAGGTCTTTCTGGAGCATCATCAAATAAAGCAGTGTTCAGTAACTCTGACTGAATCCAGAGCCAGTGTCAGACTCTGAGGGGCTGTGGGATTTGACTTCCATTGCCTGTAGATTAATTACATCCCCTCCTCATGTAAATTAGATGTCATGACAATAAAGTTTGTATTAATTCTCAATGGCACGCTCCCCATATAATTTATGGCTGTTATTAAAAACGAATGCCTGAGTTGTTTTCCAGAATCACTTTATTTTCTGAGTAGGTTGCAGGTTCTGCAGGTTAAAGAACCATAGATGTGAACAAACTCAATGACTGAATTCTCATCAGCAAGGTTACATTAATGATCAGGAATGAATCCGGTGAAAGATAAAAAAAAATGGTTCTGGATAAATCAAGTGTCTGTTGTAGCGTTCTCTTGGTGCTAGATTATCATTAGTGGCGGCGCTGGTGGGAAGCTGTAGGTGAAGCAGACAAAGAGAGCATCAATCAGCTGTTGTTTTCTCCGCAGGAGTCCGGCTGTGTGCTGATGGCAGCGGACGCTGATGGATAGTGTTACCTCGTCGCCTACAGAGGGGGTTTATCCTCATTACATTAGCCGCTTTACTCAGGCACATCTTGTTAAAGGGCTATTCACTCAACGACTGCAGCAGTGCTGAAGGGGCTCGGCGAGAGCGGTAAGCATCGATGCTTCACATACAGTTCAGCAGAGATCTGCTAAAGGTCAGTCAGCAGCAAATGAGTGATGGACTCCAGCATCCTCAGGAAGTTTTTATCAGAAAATTCAAAGTTTAATTATTTAAGATTATTTCCTCATTTCTATCTGTCATTAAGAGAAAAATGAGATGGCAGGGCTTCCATTAGAGCACTGTTATCAGCACACTGCAGTTCACACAGAGGGAAAGGACTCGAATTACCTGCCTCTATATATCAGCAGGCCTTCATATATATATATAGATATATATAGATAGAAAGATAGATAGATATTAGTGCTGTCAATCGATAAAACAACAAAAACAACTAATTAATAATACATATTTTTTCTGAAATTAATCCCACCTAACATTAAAGTTTTTTTTATATTATTATATATTGCATTGATTTTACATTCAACCTTGAAATTAATATTTGTTTAATCACATCTTTTTTTATGACTGAAAGCCAGTATCACTGATTTAAATAAATATAGATTTCCATATAACAAATTTTCCCCCTTAATTTTTACCATAGCCATTCAACATTACATTATAATTAAGAACTATCAATTTGAACATTTATAAGACTTTAAAAATAACTTCTAATTTAAGTGAACTTAAAACAATCCCATTATAATAAATGTCATATTTAGCTACGCTACCTGTGCCCCTCAGCAGAAATATACAGAGACTGAACAAAGTTATCAAACACTAAATTCTAAACTTAATACAGATCGATCCTTAAAGCTATAAAAAGTTATTGATTTTATCTCATATTCTTTTGTTCTTAATGAATAGACATCACAGCAGCTGGTTATTAGGTTATTTTGGCTGCTATTAATTTAAGAGCTGCTGCTGCTGAACTTGACACAGCTCTGACACACATCATATTTTCGCTCTAGTCTCTTTACCTATTCTGACCCATTTCAGTGTCTACTAATGAGTCGAATCGGGTGTGTTAGATGAGGGAGACAGTGGTAGGATGCTCCAGGTCAGTTTTGAAAACTATTTCAGAGACATTTTCTTAATGTAACTCATATATAATATACTACATGTATGTACAGTTTTAAGGCAGCTTTAATAGCCTTTTTGGTAACTTCATGCCTTAACTGATATTTTGATACTGATACAGGCATTTTTTGCCATTCCCGGACTCATCAGTACTCATTACCAGTTCAAAGATGCCCCAAATTAGTTGGACTAGCACAGAAACACTCTCTCTTCACTGGTGATTGAATGCTGTATAGCTCTTCCATGGTTTTTAAGTTTCTGTGTTTCTAGTTTTTCTGTTTTCTTGCCTTCGTGTTTTGACCTGGACTGTTTTCTTGTTTATGATTGCTTTGCTGCCTGCCCTGACCATCACCTGATTATCTGGATTAATCTTTTGCCTTTTCACTGCCATCATTGTTTACTAGGGGTGTAACGGTACGTGTATTCGTACCGGACCGTTTCGGTACAGGGCTTTCGGTCCGGTGCACCTGTGTACCGAATGACCGAATGCAATATTTTGTGTACGGAACATAAGTACATTTTCGTGTTTCCAAACGGACATATTAAGTGGCGGAAGTCTCCGCGTTCAGCGCAAATCCCGCCCTGCAGCTGATTCTAAGGCCGGCGACACACTGGATGCGTGGCGCAAGCGTCTCAGCTGCGTGGCATGTCCGTTTTTAATTCGGCTCCCATCTTAACAGGTTAGAGCTTGCAGACAGCCTGCGTGAGACGCGCATCTCAGGCGCGTCTCGAGCCGCGCAGAAAACGCTTGCATGCTAGAAATAGAACCGGCACCCATTTTTCATGCGACACGCAAGCGTGTTGGAAGCGTTTCCAGGCAAAATAGAATAGGAAAATATGTTTATATGTCATTTTGTACACAAATACATATTAATTCATGACACTTTGATGTTTGAAAGTCTATAGGTTGACATATATTCAGATATAAATGTCATTTAAAAAATAAATTAATAATTCTCATTTTCAAATATTGCACCTGTCAAACATAGTCTATTTTGCCGTCAATACTGTTGACGGTGTCTTTTAACAGTAGGCTTTATATTTATGCTCAACATGAAGTATAGATATTGTTGTCATGAAGACAGGAGCCCTGGTCTCTCGGCGGCCTCCCTCTATGTCACCTACAGTAGCAGCGCGCCAGAATCGTGCCTGACGCGGCGCTAGCGCACTGCTCCTTTTGTTAGACTATGTTTGACAGGTGCAATATGCCAGTGTGTCACCGGCCTATGGTTTTCAAAAGGCATCACGCGAGTGTGAACATCACTACAGCTAGGAAAAAAACGATTGTAATTCAAACGCAGCTCACATCGGCATTTAAACATACCTTTGCTCTTAATTCAGATCGGTCCAATGCTATAACGAAATCTGAGGAATTGGTAATGCTGCACTGTAATCATAGTTATTTATATTTTTCGTTATATTTTATTATATGATATTGGTTTGAGGCTGAGAGTATTTTATTTAGTGAAGAACTTTGCAGTAGTATTTTATTTCTTATTCTTTTTTTATTTTATATATATTTTATTAAAAAGTATTTAAAAAAAGTGTAAACAAATTGTTAAAAAAAGTTTATAGTAATAAACAACCTGCAGTTTAATGTTTGCATTTCTTTCCCTTACTGTACCGAAAATGAACCGAACCGTGACTTTAAAACCGAGGTACGTACCGAACCGTGATTTTTGCGTACCGTTACACCGCTATTGTTTACTGATGTTGACCTATGGAATTACATTTAGTTCAATAATAATGAACGTAACTTTTATAAAACTGAACGTAAATCTTTCAGAAACTATCAAACATATGCCATTACAAAAGAAAAAAAAAACACA
Organism: Carassius carassius; assembly: GCF_963082965.1. Classification (NCBI taxonomy): domain Eukaryota; kingdom Metazoa; phylum Chordata; class Actinopteri; order Cypriniformes; family Cyprinidae; genus Carassius; species Carassius carassius. The sequence continues at coordinate 30,879,396 of NC_081783.1, forward strand.
ATGAAAATGAAAAAAATTAACCCAGTCGCACAAATGTAACAGGCTCTTCAAATATGCTTCATTTTTGTTAGTTTTTCAAAGATTTTCGCTGATCATGGATTCTGAATGCATTGCCACAGACTTCGCTTTTGCTTCGCAGTTTTTCGTTTGGAATTTTGACACAAAGTTCCCGTGGGGGCGGGGTTAGCAGTGATCTACTCTGATTGGATAGTGAGCTTTTGATTGACAGGTGCTCTCTGACCGGGAAGTACAGACGTCACTCAGTGGCGTGCGCTGCGCATATTGAAAGCTCTTGTGGTGATTAAATCTGGTCTCTACCGCAAAAATTATTTTTCACAGACAAAGTGAAAGAAATTTATTTTAAACTCATACACAGGTTCTACCCTGTAAAGAAGTTTATACAAAGATTTAAATCTGACATTGATCTTACACCCTATTTTTGTTCGAGTTCTGAAGAAACTGTAGCTACACTATTTTGGTCATGTCACTACACTTAGAAACTTTGGGATGATATTGGTGTGTTTGTCAAATTATTATTATTAATTGAACTCATCTCTGACTCCTGGTCTTCATTGCGACATATCTGGTCCTTGGGTTTTAACTGTAATACCCCAACAGTACGATTTTGCCAGACTTCTCAATACGTATGAAAAACATTATATTTGGGTATTATGACCCCACAAACGAAAATATCAGTTTTGTTATTAATTACATTTTTTTCCTAAACAAATTTCACATTCACAAATGCAAATTCTCCAACTGTAAACCTGTCTTCTCTGTTTTTCTAAAAGAAATGGAAAACTATTTGAATGTAATCTCAGTATCTAATAAGAAAGGACTGTTAGAATTTGCTCCGCCTTTGATCATGTGTGATTTTGTTTAGATTTTGGCCCTCTTTTCTTTAGTTCTATTTTATTCTTTATTGTTTTTTTTGTGGTTGATATTATGTGATGTATGTTTATACTTTTGTATGTTTTTGTTCTCTGCATTAATAAAAAAAAAGAAAAAAAACTCTCGCGGTGATTTGTATGCAATAGGTCGTGCCATGTATTACTAAATATGTAAATATTATTTGTCCTTCGATCGTCTCAGTCTGTAAAGATGAGCTCACAGGAGAGACATGGAGCAGCATCTTCTTCCTCCTCCGCTTGATCTTCAAGGCAGCTTGAAGTAAGCTTGTGTTACTGAAGTAACCAATAACATCGATACAAGATTTTGATGTTACAGTGTGCAACAGTTGTTGCGGGTAATTATTGTCATTCAGTAACACAAGCTTACTTAAAGCTGCCTTGAAGGACAAGAGCTCATCTTTACAGACTGAGACGATCGAAGGTCAAATATTATTTACATATTTAGTAATACAAATCACCGCGAGAGCTTTCCAATATGCGCGCCACTTTCTGGCGCCACTAAGTGGTGTCTGTACTTCCCGGTCAGAGAGCACCTGTCCATCAAAAGCTCACTATCCAATCAGAGTAGATCACTGTTAACCCCGCCCCCACAAGGAGTTTGTGTCAAAACTCCAAACGAAAAACTGCGAAGTAAAAGCGAAATCTGTGGCATTCAGAATCTATGATCACATCCATGATGTGAGGTGGTGTTGGCGCAGTGGATAAGACACATGCCTTTGGTGTGAGAGACGCGGGTTCGAATCCACTGTGAGACACCAATGTGTCCCTGAGCAAGACACTTAACCCCTAGTTGCTCCAGAGGCGTGCGACCACTGACATATATATAGCAATTGTAAGTCGCTTTGGATAAAAGCGTCAGCTAAATGAATAAATGTAAATGATCAGCGAAAACAAACCTTTGAAAAACATTAACAAAAATGAAGCATATTTGAAGAGCCTGTTACATTTGTACAACTGTGTTAAATTTTTTCATTTTCATTGTGGTTTTTTTTCTTTTGTAATGGCATATTTTTGATAGTTTCTGAAAAAGTTACGTTCAGTTTTATAAAGTTTCGTTCATTTTTATTGAAGCAAATGTAATTCCATATTGACCACGCCTGGTTGACTAAACTCTTATTAAAGACTTGCATTTGGATTCCCACTTTGTTGTCACGCCTCACTCGTTGCAATAACTGTCCTTAATGTCACTTTTGACCAATCTATTTAAAAATAAATAAATAAACTTTTGAATGGTAATACAAACGTTATTTTGTCTACTGAGGGACAAAAAAGTTGTTTTCTGAACTTGTTGTGGCTTAGGGAGAAATACACATTGATTGATTGGATGTCCGTGATGTCAAGACGCTTCGCAGAAGCCAGTTCTCAGGTTTGCCTGCTTGATCAGAAAAGATGTTTTCTACTGCCAGGACTGAGCTGATGGAGGTCATCTGTGGTAGGAGTGATCAGCCCTGAGGAACCCGAGTGTTTTCAACTGGATCAGTTAGTTTTCTCACCGATGCAGTTAACTTTTGAAGAAATCTTCGGTTTCCAGTGTGTCTCTCTCTCTCTTCTGGAAGCTGAATCATTTCTGGGTAACATTCGAAATATGAAGCATTTGTCAAATATCTTCAGTTCAGTTTCTCAGACTGAAGGAAATCAGTTAATCAGTTAAAGTTCTGGAAGTGGATTGGTGTTGCAGCAGCTCTCATGAGCCGCTGCTCTCTACTGCAGTCTGAGTCATTCTTTCACAGACATACTGGGGCTCTCATCAACTTTCTCTCGCTCACTTTCAGTTATGATCTATGATATTGCCTTGAATCACAATATCTCAATATTGTGTCCCAATTTGCATACTTGCGCACTATATTCTATTCTTGACACAGAAAGTTCAAGTGCACATAAAAAAATCACTTGAAATACTTGAATGATGAACTTAAATAACTGAAAAAATGTAAGGTGAAAGTGTGGCATAAACTGTCACAGATTTAATTTCATATGTAACATTTATAGAGTATAACAGGTGCTAAATGCACATTTTACGTTACAAAAAAATCACCTGTGGCTGATCACTGACACGATCAATGACAGCAATGCAACATACCAGAAGAACTTGCAAAATGTGGTATTTGAGGTAAAAAAAAAAAAAAAAAACGCTAAAGGCACAATAATGCACATAATAAAGAGCTTGCTGACTTTTTCATTTGTTAACATGAAATAGTTAGATTCAGATGGGAAATATAATTTATTAAATTGGGTGTCCATCTGGGAGATAATTACCGTTTTTAAAATGAACCATCATTTTTAGAAATATCATATTTTTTATTGACATATTTGATGTCTCTACTCTAAAGCTATGTTAAATTATTAAGGAGCCTCCTTCAGTGCTTTCAGAATCTTTACTTTACCAAATAATTTTGTTTCTGTAATTTTAAAATAAACATTTAAATGACATATATTAAATAAAATAAATAGTACAAACTTGAAAAAAAGTGATTGTTTTGAACAAGTATTAACTTTTATTATTAAAGTCTCAGGTTACGCATGTAACCATGGTTACTCGATGGAATGAGACGCTGCGTCGGAGAATGCTTTGGGAATGCTTCAAGCATGACTGGCTCTGAATCATGTGTGTAAACAGACCAATGGATGGGCGAGACGTCATAGACAGGTGAAAAACATAGACGGGGAGAACGCTTTGGAAACGAGAATGCCCACATGGCCAGATTTACAAATCACTGTCTAGTGTGGGAAAACTGCACAACTAGGGCCAGAGAACAGAGGAGCCTGGAGTGGCTCGCATATCTAGTCCATAGAACCTGACAATGGTTAGGGGCAAGGACCAACCCGCAGCGTCAAAGATGTCCCGCATAGAGACACCTCATAGGAAGGCCTTGGAAGCCACCAAACCTCTGGTGGAGTAAGCCTTGACCCCAAGGGGTGAGGGGAAATCAGAGGAGTTGTAGGCTGTAAAATTACATCTACTATCCACCGACTGAGAGTCTGCTTTCTAGTGGGCAGACCTCTTTCAGGGGGACCATAACAAACAAATAACTGGTCCACCCTTCTCCACAGGGCAGCTCTGTGGACGAATGTGTCCAGTGCTCACACAGGACACATACAATTGAGCTTCTTCTGGTCTGGCTCCTAAAGGGAGCATGACTGAAGGCCTGGAGTATGACAGGCCATGATGTAGAAGAAGGGACCTTAGGGACATTCCCCACTCGAGGGTAGAGGAACACTTTGGCCAGACCGGCCGCAAAGTCTAAGGCCACACCCATAACTTCTACTGCTCCGGGCGGGGGTATACTATAGTGCCCTCCGCCTGTAAGAGGAGATCCCTCCTGATGGGAAACTCCCAGGGAGAGCCATCGAGGAGGGAAATCAGGTCAGAGAACCATACTAGGCCTGGCCAGAATGGGGTTACTAGTAGCAGACAGACCCTGTCCTGGTGCTATCTCTCCAGAACTCCCGGGAGCAGAGCAATTGGGGGAAAAGTGTACAGATGAAGCCTCGGCCATGTCTATACCATGGCATCCACCCCCAGTGGAGCTGGGTGAGTCAGAGAGTACCAGAGGGGACAGTGCGACGTCTCCCAGGTCGCCAAGAGGTATCAAGTTGGATCAGCAATCTCTGAAACTGCTTTACAGTGAGTGACCGGCATTCTCTCACTCTCGCGACTGTGGTGAGGATCAACTCGATCCAAGCAGGTGACATTCGTGCCTGCATCGTGATCGAATCCCACACCACGCCTAGATAAGTGGTCCTCTGTAATGGAGAAAGCACACTTCTCTTGGCGTTTAGTCTTAACCCCCACTCTCTCTAATGTGGTCTAGAACATCATCTCGTTGTTGAACCACCGTCTGCTCTGACTGAGCTAAAATGAATCAATCATCGATATAGTTCAGTATGCGTATGCCCTGGAGTCGCAGCGGAGCCAGAGCTGCATCCACATACTTTGTGAAAGTGCGGGTTGAGAGTGCAAGACCGAAGGGAAGAACCCGATACTGGTATGCTTTGCCCCTCAAAAGTGAACCTCAGGAACTTCCTGTGGGTGGGAAAAATGGAGACATGGAAGTATGCGTCTTTTAGATCTATCATGACAAACCAGTCTTCAGACCTGATCTGAGACATGACCTGTTTGAGAGTGAGCGTCCTGAACTTCAGTCGCTTGACTGAGCGGTTCAATAGACGAATATCTAAAATGGGATGCAACCCTCTATCCTTCTTTGGAACTATGAAGTACCGGCTGTAGAACCCGGACTCTCGACTCTGTAGAACTCCTTCCTCAGGATAGTGTGCACTTCCTGTTCCATGACCAGAGCCTGCTCTGGACCCAACAGCGTGGGAATAACCTTGTTGAACTGAGGTGGAGGAGAACCAAACTGGATTCTGTAGCCTCTCTCTACAGTGTGCAGGACCCATTGAGACACATTTGGCAGTAGTTTCCACATTGCCAAATAGTCTACAAAGGAATCAGTCTCTCGAGACTGACCTCTGGTGAAATCAGAGCAGCTAGTTTGGTGCCCTTATAGCCGTGCTCACTCATCTCTGCTACATTGCTGTAGTGATCAGAAGTGGGAATGAAGAGGCGGGACGAAAAGGGCTTTGCCCACAATTTACACAAAAAAGGAAAAAAGGAACAAAGGCAGGCTCCGGCGTGGAAGTGGTGGCTTTGTTCGCAGAAAGTGCTCATCTAACTTGCTCTTCTGCGGTTCAACCTTTTTCTCAGCAGGCCAATCGATACTCAAAATAGCCACAGCACGAGTGTAATGAATTAAATCTTCATAATCTTTGGCAAGAAGGAGGCGGGAACCGGCGGACAAGCAAATTAAACTTTAATAATCAAAATAAAGACAAAACAGCGCATCAGCCCCTCACGGACGACTGACGCGCACAAATAAAAATCAAAACACAAACTAGAAACCAGGCCTGGTCCTCTCTCGTCCTTCACTGTCGTCGCTCCAGTTTTATATACTTCCATCTCCTGCGTGGGACTCGAGACTGGTGGGTTGAACAGGTGTCGTTCATCTCCAATCACTCCACCGGCCTCGCTCCTGTTCCCACGTCTCTCAGCCCCGCCCCACTCGTCACATACCCCCATCGCCCCTCGCAGGCCAGGGGGTACCCATGAGACTGCGTTCCGCTCACGGGGACCTGCGGGAACCTGGGGGTAGGACAGACGAGGCGAGAGAAAAGGAGATGGAAGGAGGAGCGACAGAGACGAGATAGGGGAGAGAGGAAAAAAAAAAATTCCAGTTCCCAGATGCACTGCTGCTCAGCCCTCCACCAGCTGGGCAATCTCCTCCGCGGTGGCACTGGACGGCCCTCGGCGGATGGCACGACACTTCTCCGCCGCCCGGTGGACGGCGACGGCTCCTCCAGTTTTGGCCAGCCGGCAGGAGTCCCCCGTTCCCTGCTCCTCCTCACTATTTAATATCATTATTGTATAATTGCCTGCCGAATGTACTAAAGCGATCATTTGCGAATCCGCCATTTGATAATTAAATCTCTAATAAATCATGAATTGTTAGTCATGACTCGCGCGCTCTCTGCGCCTCCGCAAAACGGTTTGGATCAGACTCCGAGTAATCAATGCGAGAGAGAGAGAGTGAGAGAGAGAAAAAGAAAGAAAGAAAGAAAGAAAGAAAGAAAGAATAGAGTGGACAGCTGGAGCAGAGAAGCAGAACTATACTGTTCAGGGTTTCAGGTCAGTTTCATCTGTAAAGATGCTTTTTTGTCTTTGTTTTTTTATTTATTTAATCAAGCAGCAGCACGTTGCTCATCAGTCATCACTCAAAATACTATATAAAGGACATCATTATTATCTGTTGTAATGTTACAGTAGTAATTTAGCTGAAAAAAATTCAGATTTTTTTCATAGGTTTAGGGGGAGCTACGACAGACAACAACACAACCCTTACGAAAATTTACATTTTAATATTTAACTATAAATCCAGAGAAAATGGTTACTATTGTTTAACTGTGATAACCAAAAATGTAAAATTATTTTACAAATGTATTTATTTAAAAATAAATACAAATCCATTTGCAAAAAAAAAAAAAAAAAAATTACTCAAGGTTATTTTACTTTTATATAGGCTAATAAAAGCATGGTTAACTTTTGTAAGGGAAAAATATGGATTATATATAGGATTTTTCTATAAAGATATTGTAGTATTGTAGAGAGTATTGTATAGTTTTGTTCAATCTTGAGTATTAAAGTCATGAGAGAGATGCATAACAGGGCAAAATAAAGAGACTGAAGAGAAAAATGGAAGTGAAGGTGCAGTTCAGGAGAGAACTTTTAATTATTTTGCATGTCCCCAAATTAAAGATTTAAAATAGATAAAAAATAGTTTTGTCCATGAATTTGTTTGTATGAGTTTGAATTTTCCAGTCTGAATTTTTTTCCCAGTCCGCCCTCCTGTAAATTAATGGCAAAGACATGGTTTCATTTACTACACATAGGCCTACTGAAGCTCGCAGTGTTTTCAACCTCTGCTGCCTCAATATAGGAGTACACGAGCACATAAACATAATTTCTAGAACTGCTCTGTGTCACTTCATGTGCATTTTACTTATTTTGAGAAAACTATCATCATATACAAAGAGACAGCAGTTTCAAAAAAACACCAATGTTTAGGATTTTATTACACAGAATATGTCACATGCTTATTAGATAACTGTATTTAAGTTGATGTATATGCTTTTATTTATTATTCTTTAATTTTCACAAATTTAGAAAAGTAATCAAAAAGTACTCAAAAGTAATTAGTTACATTACTTTAATAAAGTAATTGAAAAGGTTACGCTACTATTACATTTTAAACAGGGTAACTTGTAATCTGTAACCTATTACATTTCCAAAGTAACCTTCCCAACACTGGGTACACTTCATGACCACTTCATCAATTTATACAATATTTAAACAAAACAATCCACTTTTAAGTTTTTTCTTTTTTTTTTTACACCAAATCTGTTGCTCCATCATTGCAATCATACATTATGGGAGGTGTGCAAAGCATATTTCTTTACCTTTCTGAATTAAAATGCAACTTTCTTTCTTTTGTGGAGCAGAAATTATGATGTTTTGAAGAACGTTAGTAACCAGTTTTAGTGACCATTGACCTCCAGTGTATAGACAAAAGCCCTGAGACATTTCTTCAGACATTTACTGAGATTTTTTAAACTTTTTTTCATGTAAATTTCATTGTATGACCATGTTCACCATCAGATCTTTTTTTAGCAGTGCGGTCGGGAAGTTCTCCAGAGCTCAAAAATCCATTAAAACACTTTAATTGAGGTCACTTAATTGTACATACAGATAATTATATCCTTCTGCACAATATGCAAAGGTTATAAAAGCCATTGCAAAAGCCATTTGTCAAACTATGGTACAGTTACCTGAAGTAAAAAAGCTACAGAGCAGAATCCAGCTCAGTAATATAACTGAATTTACATTAAAGTAAATATGAACTCGTGAATTCATGGCTGTTGAAGGAATCTGATGTGACTGTCACATCACAGTGCATCTAAATCAAGACTTGGAGTAATGTATCTATGTACGATAAGATTTACTTGAAATATGAATGCAGCACACCATGTCATTTACATTAATTCACAAAAGAACAATGTATATATGTCCCAACATTTCTCAGCAGTTCCACCAAATTATTGCCAGTGCTCTCATAACAATCAACACAACTTGTAATTGTCTTGAACAGTTAGTCTGTATTGATTTTTCATGCTCTTAATTGCACACATGTCAGATGAACATCTGCTGAGTAATATTCACAGCACAGGAAGAGCAGTTGTCTCATCTGTTCATGGAGCAATTAAAACGTAGTCAAACTGAAAGGGAATCACCATGCATTCCCAAAGCAGAAAAACATTAGTGGAAAGTGCTTTTGTCTGTCATGTGCTTCTGTTTACGATTGTATCCACTGCTGTGATGTTTCTCTCTCACACACTCACTCACACCACACAACTGTACAACATGCTGTGTAGTGTAACCTTACAGCCTAAAAAACAACTTACTTAAACCCGTTCAACATGCTTTCTGTTTTATGCAACTCCAGGTTCACAGATTTTAAACATTCACATTAATACAGATTTAGTTATCAAAACAATACATACTGTATTTTAATGCTATAAAAGTGTGCACATTGAGAGAAATAAACAGCAGATGTTCATGGTAGCATGTTAGAAACCTTATTAACTTGAGCAAACACTGTAAATACTCCTATAGTTATTAAAACAAAACCATGCATGTTTTATTGCAAGTCAATAAAAGGAAACGATCCACCCACACGCCTCTGCTCAAACGGTGCCTTGATCAATTCCAGGTCTGTTGTACAAGCCCCTGTCCCTTGACTTCTACACATTTCAAAACAATGCCAGAAAGTGACTGAAATGCTGAATAAAATCAGCATTGCAAATGAATTAGGAGCTATGGCAATGGAAAATATGTTGCAAAATCATTGCTTTTGCTTTATTTCGTTTATATTTTTTAAGTCTTTATGTTGGTTCACAAAAAGCACATTTACTTTTTCTCAATACTTTCATTTTCCTTTGCCACTACTATATGTGGCCCTGATTTAACTCCATAGACATAAATCAATTAATAAATACATGAATAAATAGAATACTGATCACTCCTCAACTATTTCAGATCTGTCACTCACAGTAGATCTACCACACACAGCTTCATTAGATGTTCAGGTGATTTTGTTCTGGGAGGTTGAAAGTCAGTAAACTAAAACATATTTTTCCAACTGGCATACAATCAAAGAAATGAACGCCTCCAAAGATATGAACTGTGAGTGAAAGTGAAAACTCAGTTAGTGTACCTAATGGGAGCCAGCTGAGACGCATCCAAAGCTCATTTATCTGTGACTTTGCGTTTACTTTTCACCTTTCACATCAGTGGTGGCATGAACTGCACTATCATAAAGCAATAATCTGCTCTGGGTCATGCCTTGCTCTGATTTTAACATTATTACAGGAAGTTTTTTGGCAGAAGAAGCTGGCATCCGGTCAGATCTGAGAGCTGGAACTATCCACTTCAGAAACACTTTTTTGGCAGTTCCAGAGCATCTCCATCTGCTTCCCATCTCACTCAGTCAGATTACAATCAGCCAAACACTCACACTCTGCTTTGCGCTATTAACACTAATTAGGCCTGTGCATAGTTTTTTTTGTGAAAATATCTCATGAAAGAACTGAATCTGAAAAAAGATGCATTTTGATAATTGGGGATGTCTTGTGTCTGTAAAAACAGTGTAAATTCCTTCAGTGAAATGTCCAGTGAGTGTCTCTAAAGTGTGTGTTGAATAAGTGATTTTTATTACGTTGATACAGGCACATATTGTTGTGTTTGTATTACATTGCTTCAGGTATTGGAGCAGTTTAGAATTCAGATGTCTGGTGTCACTAAAAAATGAATGCTCTATTTTTTGGGGGAAGATAACCAACACCCTACACCAAACCAAAACTCAAACTCACCTGATAGTGTCAATGAATGCATAAGTCATCAGTAGCACAGGTATATGTGTAGCAATAGACAACAATACACTGTATGGGTCAAAATTATAGGTTTTTCTTTTATGCCAAAAATCATTAGGATATTAAGTAAAGATCATGTTCCATGAAGATATTTTGTACATTTCCTACCATAAATATATCAAAACTTAATTTCTGATTAGTAAAATGCATTGCTAAGAACTTCATTTGAACAACTTTAAAGGACCAAATACTGTCCGATTTTAACAAACCACATTTCAATGGAAAGATTTTACAGAATTTGTCCCGGAGCGCTTCAATACAAGTGCAATGCTATGTCATGTGAGCTACTGAACAAACTACTGTGTTACAAACTTTACAATGTTCAAAAGTACAAGTTTTTAAGTCTGGAAGTATGTGAAATCATTTTGAAGCCATAACATAATACTTGTACAAGGAAGTGTGTGAAATGAGGCTTTCTTAACTGAATCTCTGGCCCTGAAAATCATACTTTGTGTGAAACGGAATAACATTTGTCCGAGTTTTACTGCCTCTAGTGGTCATTTCAACTGGAAACTGCAGTGATTTGTATGTATCTGTACGCATTTTTAGTTTTACAGAAATGTATGTAAAGGACACATATTTCTATTGAGCCTGTGTATGGTAAAAATGAGTACTACACACACTGCTGACATGACATCTGACAGGGACAATGCTGCTGTGAGTTCTTCATGAAACATCATTGTGTGCGTGGTTTGATACGTGGTGGGATATTTATCACAATATTAAAATGTCCGGGTGTCATGTGTTGGTTGCAGGAGAAAAGAAGAGCTGAGATCATACAAAAGAACTTAATCATAGAGAGAGAACAAACACACAGTTAAACGAAAACCGAAGTAAAGCGGAAGTAAAGTAAAACGGAACCATTGGAGGATGTACTGAAAAACCATGAAAACAATGACACAAGGACAAAACTAGAACACTGAGGGTGTGTTTACATGGAAACAACATACTAATAACAGACGAGCTTGTCCTTTGTGTTTTTTAAAAGTGTCACATACAGATGTAAACATTGTCAAAGTGATCCCCATTCACACGGATCTGTGTTTACGACTAACACGCTGTATTATTCCTGCTGGTGACGTCACTTTGTCTGCACGAGTGCATTCATCTGTTGATCACGATCGACTGGCAGGTCTTTATCACTGTCCCAGTAGATCCTGCAAATAACAGTAAAATAAGTAAAAAATGCATTTCATTTCTCTATTCTTGGTACTGTATTTTTCTGTTATTTTCGATAGCTACTGAGACAGCGATAAAGAAAAATAGATCACGCACAGGATGTTAACAGAGGCCAGAGACGCTGAAGACTAGTGTGAAGAGGAGAAAACACTGCAGCTGGCAGAGAACAAGCTCACTGTTCATGATGGTTAAGATATAGGAAGAACATGGTGTGGGGTCATATTAATGTATCATTGTCATGAGAAACCAATCAATGGCAATGTTATGTTCTTCTCCTCTTATCTCTGTTTATTACACGGCTCTGTGGAATACTTAATTCTGATTGGTCAGTCGTGGCATTCGGAGGTATGTTATCCCTGGATAACGACCAGTCAAAGCTAATAACATAGGCTCATCCGAGTAACAGCAGTCTGCGCTGAGCTCTAGCTTCAACTATTTTTTTCTTGGTGGAAGCTTTGCATTTTTTTAGCTTATAAAATATTAAAACTGGATTCAAAATGGTGTACAATTATTTAATTATGTCTTCCTGGTATCACAGACTCACACTCGTTTCATACAAACGCAGCTTCTGCCATTTTGCTATGATTGTTTTGTACCCTGTAATGGATTATAAGAGAACTAACAAACTGGTAAGGTTTTAAAACATTTTTGTCTTAAGTCTTATTATTTTTGTGGTGAGATGTTGTGTAATAAGTGGTTTGACTGCACCGTTTCCCTTAAATGTCCGTTTAGTTTTAACTTTCTGCTTGCCTGCAACTGCTGTCTTCACGGAAGCTTTGCGTTCAAAAATATTTATCGGGATAATGTACATCCAGCTGGTTGTTATCTCAGAATAAACCCCTTCAGGCTGATACAAGACCCCTCTGTTTTGCGTTGGAGTCCTGATCACCCTGTTGGGGTTTATTCTGAGAGAATGTACATTATCCCTTTAATTGAAGTGCTGCTCTGCTGTGTTTACAGCTGTAAACAAGGAAATGCTATATCTCGGCTGGTTCATAAGCGCCACCTGCTGGCAGAGAGTGTATCTGTGCCTCATTCACACCTGCTGTTTCATGCCGATATGTTTTATGTAGCAAAAGTAAAATAAATAAATAAAATACATAAAGTCAGACCATTCTGTTGTGTTAAACGTGTGTAGCATCTTTGTTTTGATCATGGTTAATATGCAGTGGCTGTCTCTAATTTAAAATTGCTACAGATATATATTTTTTTATTTTTTTAAGGACAGCAAATAGCCAATAAATAAGTTTGATTTAAATATCAGTATCAGAATCAGCCAGTCTGCTAGTTAAAAAAGAAAAAGAAAATCTGATTCTGAATTAGCCATGACCACTAATTAAAATACTAAATAAAAGGCCTCCTAATGGAAGTACAATTTGGGATGTCTTCTTCTATCAATCTTCAATAGGTAGATCTAGACTTTCATAAAGGCAGAGGTCAGGGATCTTGGCCACCACACTGTTTGCACAAATTCATGTTTTTGTAGTTTACACAGAGACAGCAACAGTGTTGTTTTCAAAAACGTGCTCATTTTCAAGAGTTTGTGTTCTTGGGCCCCTGAAATGGCATTGTTGTGTGAATCACTGGCTAAACGCACAAAAGCTTTCTGTTTTCAGTTGAACTGGCGTCGTGTAATCAGCCCCTGAGACTAGACCTACGCCAGGTAAATATTTATCCACTTACAAATGATATTCTTCATACAGTAAATCATGATTAATAAAGGAGCCAACACATTACGTGCAAACTCATGGTTTTATGACTGTGTGTGTTCATGCTAGCGGGAAACTAGTCTCACAGCTGGATGTGTGTGTCTCCATCTGGATAAGTGTGTGTGTGTGTGTTAATGAGAGTCATGAGCCGAGATGTTAATCAGAACTTCACAAAGCCGTTATTTGCACACACAGTTGTTCCCTAGAGACGGTCTAATTAAGTCTGCGGTAGTGTCACATTAGACACAACACACACGTCAACGAAAGACAATCCCAGCCGTCACAGTCCACTCTATCCCCTGCGTGTGAGATTACAGAGATCTCAGAATAACTCAAGGATACGGCCAGGTCATACTTCACCCCAACATATAAAGAAGACAAACATGAACAAGAAATAATATTTCTTACCACATGAAGCACATGACATAATAAAAGTCATTTGCAGCCATTTGATGTGAACTACTGTAGTCTATTAGATTGGATAACAGCTATAAAAGTGTCTTAAACATCATAAAAATGCACAAAGAAACAACGTTTTTCCTGATTTTAAATAACGTCTGGCTCTGATGTATTTACACATTCAGTAAGTCAATCACCTCAGCGTATGCTTTCTGTTCCATTTATTACACGACGAGTTAGACTAGAGAAACTATTAGCTTTTCTAATAAAGTGTGTCTGAATAATCCCACGCTTCATTACGCTCCTTGTCACTTCACATTCCTCCGTCTACTGCCAACCCGGCTGAGGAGCAATTTTCAAGACAATGGCCTTGTTGAGAATGTGATGGATGTTGGCAAAAATTAATTATCCAGCTCATTACTGAGTGAGAATAAATCTTTGGCTTTCATCTGGAGACCATCAGAGCTGATAAGAGAGCCGCAGCGGGCTTCATCAGGAAATCTGTCAGCTCATCAACTGTTTCCTGCTCATCGTTCTCCAAAAAATAATAATACTTTTAATGGTAACATGCCATGCCAGGGTAAAAACCTGTTGGTTATGGTAAGTTCCTTTATTATATACAGTAAAACAAACTGTACAACATCAAGCAGGATATTTCATGTAAATACATTATTATACAGTAATTACTGTAAACACTACTAAAGGCAGAGTTTGAGGAGGTGGAAAAGAAATCTGCTGATGTTTACTGAATGCTTTATTGATGGAAAACCAGTTCATTTATCGGTCAGAATTCCCCAAACCACGTGTTATCCATGGAAAAGTGTGTGTGCTTCATTCATCTGTGCTTATTTATTGAACACACACTGGTTCCTTTAGTGGTGAATCATAAATCAGAAGTAAATGATTTTGACAGCGCTCTAATGTGTATTGACTGTCTGTCTGTCAGCACACTCCACATGAGCTCAGCACACACTCGTGTTCAGCAATCTTCAGCTGTGTGTGGAAACACTTACAAAACACATCGCCCTGACCGACAGAGCACACATCTGTGAGATGAACTAACACCATCAACACTCACGTCACACAGACTGCAGACAAACACACATTTACTGCTCAATCTCAACTTTCATTGTGTAGATATTTTCCCGTCTGCTAGGATAAACTGAGGCTAGTATCTTTCCCAATCACCAGCTCATATTCATGGTACTCTGATTTGTGATGCATTAACTTTAATCTAGTTCTTGCATACTAAACAGGACAGATTGTTTCAGATAGATTAGGATGCACTGAAAATGTTCTGCTTTGAAATAAAAGAGTAAATCAGTTTCTTCATGAACACAGAAGAGAATGTGGTAAGAGGAACGGGTGAAACGACTCAAACATCCAGTCGAACAGATCAAACTCCACCCTCAGGAATTACTAGATCTTTTCCAACTACAAGAGTAATACCTCCTCAAAGAGTAAAGCTACAAACAAACTGAAAATATGAATTTAAAAAGTGGATCCTTTGAGGGAATCAGCCTACAGGAGTGTCTGCATGTGAAGCAGTGTCTGTGACTCGTCTGCATGTCTCTGTTTAAAGATCTGCTCAGCTCAAGCTCTCACCGCAGGCTGTGTAGCTCTCACCCGATCCATGTTTTATCATGAGAACGCAGCTCATCTGCTGGATCTCCGGGCTGAGTTTACTGATGTGTTAGCAGTCTGTGAGAGATGAAGCTTCTCCTGCTGGATCCTCATCAGGACGCTTCATGAAGACTCTTAGCATCAAACTATAATGAACATCATACATGTTTGTCTGCTCCTGTTACTGAAATATCCAGTGCAGTGATGCATTTAAATGATCCAGATTATACTTAATTTGCAGCCCTTTATCTAAATTCATAACTTCAGACTTCTGTGCCTCTAGAAGCTTGTGTTCTGTAAGTGAATGTCTCTTTATTGTTCATCCCATAGAAACACAGAATCACTTTCACAGACTTTGAAATGAACTGTTCCTCCTGGAGGAACTCGATACCATCTTCATTTGACCCTCGAACTCTAGCACTCTCTATTCTAATTCTGTTCTTTAAACAATGTATTCTAGAATAATAATAATAATAATAAATCTGGCTTCATGTACTGTGTTAAGCTAACTGAGACTTGTTTATATCATTTCTCTTTTCTTGATTTTAATTGCTTCTATTATTATCATCTGTAAGTTGCTTTGAATAAAACGTCTGCTAAATGACTAAATGTAAATTAAATTAAAGGTATAATAAAGGATTTTGTTGATATCACAACATACTTATTAATTTATTATATAAATACATTGTTCATTGTTAATTCATGTTTATAATTGATGTTAATCTAAAAAGAAAGAAAGAAAATGAGTCTATGAAGATGAAAACAATAACCAAGAGTACTACATGCTGTAAAAGTATTATTTTGTGTTAGCTATTGTATTACAAGCGAAACCTTACAATAAAGTGTCAGTTTAATTAATGTAGTGATTTTAATAAACTCTCCTAAAACCATTTATTTACAAGAGCCAACTTTACTTGACTTTTCACTTGATGATGATGATGTTTTAGAGTTTGAGAGCTGTGTGGTATTTGAGATCAGCAGCGTGTAAAGATTCTTCTCTTGCAAAACCTTGCAAGATCTTGATCCAAATCAGCTGGGTAACTGAATTAGGTTTGTTATTTCTTGATATATTCTTGAGTTTTAGAGCCCTTCAGCGTCTGAGAGAGACAAATCATCTGCCTTTGGCACTTGGGCAGAACAATAAAGGTGCGTGACAGTCTGTGCCCACACGTGCTGATGATGAGGATGATGTGTGCGGAGGATGAGAGCGACACTGAGATAAATGTGTTCTGCTGCTGTCGAGCGCTGACAGAAGATGAGCTGGAACAAGCCTCTCGTTCATTGATGGTGAACGCTCGTTAGCAGACGAACTGCTGTCTCAGCTCCCATTATCATGTGACATGGAAATAGTCCTGACCGTTTACATCCCGGCTAGAACGCGTCTGAGTGGATTTACACAAACTTGCAGCACACAGATGCTCTTATTTTCTCTCTTACAATCTCTCTCCACCTGCTTGACTGGGAAAAGTTTTTTCTTCCAGGATTATGCATATCCATCTTTAAGAAAGCATATGCAAGTCAACCTTTCTCAGATCAGCACTTTAGAACTTCAGGTGTTCTCGTTTAGTGGTTTGTGAACATCTAACATCTGCTTCATATGGCTGTGCTGCAATCAATCATACATGCATCATTGACTCATTGTTCGGTGGGATTTGTACAGTGAAATGTTGAAGGCACCGGCTCTGGACACATTCATGTACAGTATGCTCATTTTCATTGGGTTATTATGGTCATGCACCAGTAATACTGTATGATCAAGAAGTGATTAGGCTGATGTGTAAGCGTAGATGTTTCTAATGATTGATGTATACTGTAGTAATGAGAGCGCCTGAGATGACTTGAGTGCTGTGTAGCCTTAGGGAGCGTTAGAAAGACACAGCGAGGTCACATTATCCAGACACAAGTCGTGAAAGCAGATTCTCTTCTGATTCCTCTGCTGTGTGCAGTCTGTTGGTTTATCCTGGATATATGTGCACAGAAGAGGCTGAAGGACTGGAGGCTTGAACAAGAGCTCGCTCTCAAACATGGGCTCCAGGCACGGGGCTGACAGACACGCTACTGCTGCTCAAACACCACAGATCTGCTGTTAGACATGTGTGCTAGATCATGAGCTAGATCATCTGAGGCCACATTACAGACACAAGATTACACGTTACAAGATTACAAATAATGGCCATGTCAGTCCTAAACTTAGGACTCATAAATGTTTGCTCCAGGAGTATTTTACAAAGTGTTTTAACACTAAATCTAGCTGCTGAATCTGTGAAGGATTAGGAGCAGTAAAGAGGAGTCCTGAGTCACTAAGACTAAACCACAAACGATCCTAAACTAGCTGTTTCCAGAAATCTGCCTCCCAACATAAACATTTTAGTAACACATTGCATTTATTTGCACACATATATCTTCCCATGTATCTTTTTTGGTTTTGGAGGTTATCCCATTCCCAGATTCTCCTTTGATTATATCCTTTTTTTAATTAACAGTTGGGCAAGAAGTAATAGCTGTTCTCGCGTCCAGTTTGGTTTTCTTTTATGTTTGCATGTCTTACTATCAGCCATGATTATTCTACTCTGTTAATTAAAAGGCTGTTTATATGAATATTCACTAATTATTTTTGAGAAGCACACATGTAAGACGCAGAGGCTGACAATTAGCTGAACATTTACTTGTTTAATTAGTGACACTTAGCCTGCATTTTCAAATCTTTCTTTGAATATGGCAACATAATATTGCGCTCTACAATATTTCTATGAATAAATCTCTGAGAGAGACTATCAGCCAATCACTGTGTGTTTAGTTAATGAGAATGCTGACATCATCCATAGCAACGAGCTCGGCCCCGCCCCCTTACTCTGAGCTGAAGACTTCTCTCTATTCCTTAGTAAAAGTTTTAAGAGAAACTCTTAGCTAAAACTTTTCCTTCTATTTAGGAGAACTCTTAGGCTACGTTCACACTGCAGGCTGAAACGACCCAATTCCCATATTTTTGCCCCATGCGACCTGTATCTGATCTTTTCATGACAGTCTGAACGACACAGATCCAATCTTTTCAAATGTGACCCAGGCCACTTGCGTATGTGGTCCTGAATCCGATACGTATCCGATCTTTTGAAATGCGACCTCCGTCTGAACGGCCAGCTCACATGTATCTGACCCGTACGTTATTGATACGCTACAAACGTCATGCGTCTGCATTGAAGTAAGCGGGAACGAGAAGATAAACTGATGAATTCTGTATTAGTGAAGCCACTCACATCAGTATCCCACCACTCCTGGCTGCGACTCCGCACCCACACGTTTCTCTGTACCCACGTTGCTAACACTGCTCCACAAAACACCATGGACTAAAACCTTGCTCTCCTCCTTCTTTTTAATTTTCTTCTTAAAACGAGAAGATTGTAATTGTGCTGGCTCCGTTGGGAAAATAACTTTAATATTGCAAAATGAGCTCCGCTGTTGACAACATCCATGTTTAACGTTAGCTACTTCCGCAAACAACGAGTGACGTCGTTGAGCGTTGAGTACTCTTCTGCGCATGCGGGTCACTTCTGGGTCATTTCACGTTCACACAGGAGATCACAAAAGGTCGCATTTAATTGGAAATGTGAACGGCCTTGCAAAAAAATCTAATTTTTTCAAAAAATCGGAATTGAGCATTAAGCCCTGCAGTGTGAACGTAGCCTTAGTAGTGTGATAATATTTTGTGAATGTGGTTCCTGATGTGTGAAAAACTAATTCAAATAAAGCCACAGCAGTCTGAATGTTGTCTTAAAAGGTTAGAAAAACTAGCAGAAATGTGTACAGAGCTGCTCTTGCCTTTCTGTATAAATTGCATTGAACTCATCTGTTTGAGTCTGTCTGCACTGGACGAGTCAAGGCCAACGCTCCAGACCCAGTGATGGTTTCGTGACGTAGCACAAGCACATTCAGACGCAGGCACAACACGACACGACACAACACAACACAATAAAACACTTTACACTACAACACAACACAACACGACACATCCAGTGTAGACACTGTTATTGATTAGGAACAGGTTCTGTCTGCTCTCTCAGATCTGAAGGAGATTGAACACGGACCTGTGACTTTGAGTTCTGTGGTCCGTCTCACAACTCTGCTGCCGTATTTGAGTTCACAGGTGTAGTTCCCTCCGTCGTCCTTCTGCACCTCCGGGATCCAGAGGCTGGTGGTGTTGATGATGATGGAGCTTCTCCACTCTTTCCTCTCACACTCCTGTGGAAACACACCACCCTTCACGGCTCACACTCACACATTTCAAACCCATCATAAAAGACGTTCTGAAAGAAAAGTAGGTTTGTTGATCCTAGAACAGTATAGACCAATTTCATGCAGCTCTGCGATCATTGTGGTGACAGAAACACACGGTAACAAGTGGAGTGAAACTGGAAAAATCCACAGAATAAGAGATACTAAAAACTGTACAAAATATACAATTGTGCCTTTGGATGTCAAATTTGAAATGTTCAGTCAGATCGTCCATCCTCTGAGTGAGTACAGGTCAGCCAATCGGGTTTCATCCGTTAGAGTTAACCTTTCAAATAACGTGGTCCCGGACAGTGAGAGACCTTACATATGCAGCTAAACTCTGAATTTCTCCCGTTATTGTTAGAAAAACAAGCTAACAGACTTCATAGCTATGTTAGTGAAGCGGTCAGAGGAATCTTTCTGCCTCCACCTAAGCTCCGCCCACAGAAAAACATCACAATGTGTACTAACAAGAAAAGCATCTATTCTTCTCAAAGCCACATGGTTTAAGGCAGGGGTTTCCAAACCCGCAGAGTTTAGCTCAAAACCTTATAAAACACACCGGATCCAGCTAATCATGTTCTTCAGACACACTAGAAACCTCCAGGTAAGTGTGTTACATCTGGTTTGAACCAAACTCTTCTGGTTTAGGTTAGATCATGTTTATGGCTAAAACAATTATCATGAATTTAATCGTAAAAGACTGTAAAAATTCTACAGTAAAAACCTGTTAAAGGCTTAACAGTAAGTTGCCCTGCTATATTCAGTGAAAACTGCATTGGACATAACTTGTAATTTTATGGTAGAATACTGTTTTTGGAAGTGGAAAAGTATATTATCAGTTAATGAAATGATGGTGTTTAAATGTAAATTTAAGTTTAAACCGTAAAACAATTCTGGCAACCACAGCAGCTGGTTTTATACTGTACATTTTTAACTCTTTTTTTTACAGTGTAGGAGACAGAACCCAAAGCAGCCATCCCGGTCCTCTCATGCGGTGTGAGATGTGAGTCTGTACCTTGTACCAGGTCATGATGGGCTGCTTGTAGGGCGCCAGATAGTCATCGATGTCAGGGCAGCTGATCATTTTGCTCTTGGTGACCTCGGCGTTCTCCTGATACCGTATCCGGCTGCTGAAGCACAGTCCCTCCTCGCTCTCCTCCACCGTCAGAGACATGGACACCTTCATACAGTACGTGGAGTTTCTGTCAACACACACCATCAGACAGGTCATGACCCCACGACATCTGTGACCCTGGAGCACAAAACCAGTCTTAAGGGTCCATCTTTAAAATTGAGATGTATGCATCATCTGAAAGCTGAATAAATCATCTCTCCATTGATGTGGGGTTTGTTCGGAGGACAATATCTGTCTGAGATACAACTATTAGAAAATCAAATAAAAAAGAGATGCAGTGACTGAAATTCACCACCAAAACAGTGTTTTTGTCAGAATTAGGGTTGAAAATAGCCATTTTGAAAAGGAACAAGCTCAAGGAACATATTAAAATAAAATAAAGAACCTCTGTGGGCTTCTGTGCATTTGGAAACACTTAATGACATGAACGTGCACATGAAATGATCCTGGATTCTCCCGGTTCATTTAGCTCTGATTCTAGAAACCTCTAGCTTTTCTTTTCTTGTATTCTGTGCAATATCAGATGCACAAGGCTTGGCCACAGTGGTAAAACAGAGCAATTACTGGTACGTTCGATATAAACAGTTTAGTCATTATTAACATCCCCACTGCTCCATCCTTGTCTTTTCCTTTTGTCCCACAACGACACCCGGCTGGATTAATTGAGAGCTGTGTTGTGTGATTCTGTTATGAAAGAATCGGATAACTCCTGTCATAATGTTCAAAGGGAATCAATTAATGATGAAAAATACAGTGGATCTGAAAATGAGAATACATCTCCATGCTGAGATGAAACAAACCGTATCCCACACACAGGAAACATCTCATTAAACACGCACATATACACATCAGTCAAATATGTAAAACTGTCTTCCCTAGAGCACAGCTTTTCCACAGGAAGACCCTCCATCAGCCATCACAAGACTCACACTGAATATAATACCTGAATATAAAACGTTCTGAAACAATCCAGAAATCGACACTAACTGATTTATTTCTGGGCCAGTGCTGAGCGTCAGATATCGCTGCTATTACGTGTAATAGTGAAAGACGTGTATGCCGACTGATCAATAAAGTTGAGTGATTGCATCTTGTGTGACGTGGATCAATGGTGTTATTTGAAGCCTGAGTCTCCTCCTGTCCCAGACGTCACTGAGAGTGGACAGAGGATCCTCAAAGCTGCTGACCGCTTCAGACGATGCATTAGTGCTCTCTGAGCCGTTATCAGACTGAAGAGAGGAGAAGATGCTTCCAGTGTACAGCTCCCTCCCTTCAGCTGCTAATTAGGACATTAGGCTAGTGTTTGAGCGCTAATGAGGCTTCGTCGTCAGTGGTGCTGGAGTTTGATCCTTCTGACAAATCACAAATATTACAAACCCAAGACTGGAGCTGATCCAACACCGTTCACAACATCTCACATCTCTCAGTTTTTTTTTTTTGATCTGACAATTTATTAAAGACAAAATTCAATTTAATGTAATAAAGACAGCACATTCGAACAGATGTAGTATTAAAGCCTTTGCTACAGGTCCAGACTTCACTGCTGGTGTTTATGCTGAGCTCTGTGCTGCTCATTAGCCGCTGCTGTGTAATGGCTTAAACTCTATTGAACAGGGCTGTATTGATTGTTGACTGAGAAAGGCGTCAGTCTGGGCAAAATCATTTTCATATTGACTGTGTGTCTTTATTTTCACACTAATGGAGAAGTGGGCCATCTAAACAGACCACAGCTGCTTCTGTAGTTATTCTCTTAGAAAGAAGGTTAACCGCTAGAACCAGAAAGGCTTCTGCAGGCTGATGTTGTAGACCAGGCTGTCCTGAAGACCTCGACCGGCTGCTTGAGGTCTGTCTCATTAGGACTAGAGATGAACTCTCAGCCTGTCAGAGAATAACCTTTCAAAACTCACTCACTTTTTAAAACATAGCTCCAAAACTATATCTATGCCCTGGTGCTGAACTCAAGAATCCTGCACAGACAGCATTGATTAACCTGTAGTTTTATTGTGTTCCTGTAGCATCTGTGCTAGGGGTGATTGAATGATTTCTGTCTTGTCTTGGGCAACACAGTCCCTGACCTAAGCCTGATCTTTCACACACAAGGCTGTCGATGGATCCTGCACATCTGCAAAGTGACAAGTGAAGCAATCTTTGTTACAAGGTTGTGAGTTTGAATCTTCCCTGAAATATTATAAATATTACTATCAAATCTAAAGCCATTGTCCGGATAAATAGCTACACCTGTATTTCTGGAATGACACAATGATCTGCATCCAGGCAGAATAAAAATGAGCAGAGCTTAAACTGAGAGTGAAACTCAGAAGCATGGCATTCAGGGATCCTCAGATCTGGTCCACAAGATCCAGTTCAGCTCTAACCCTGATTAAACACACCTGAGCGAGCTAATCAGTGTCTTCGGGATCATCAGAGAATCACAGGTAAGTGAGTTTGATCAGGGTTAAAGCTAAACTCTGCATGCATCGGTCCTCCAGGACAAGATTTGAGGAAGCCTGATATATACCTTGCTCAGAAGGTTTGAAACATTAACACCGACACGTTATAAATGGACCATCTGTATGGTATAGTATATTTTAAAGGAACAACATTTGAAACTATAATAGGGGTTTGCTTATAGTGTATATATAATGGAATTAATATTTCAATAACTGAAATAAGCCCAAATCCTTAGCAAACTGTGTTGTAGAATATGTGCACATGTATCTTCCACACATACTTGTCTAGAAAGACTTCCTGTTATTTTGAGGAATGATTCTTCTGCCTGCCACACTTCTCCATGAGTAAATCATTTTAGGTAAAGTGTATTTGTTTTGGTCTATTGAACTACAAGTAGAGGTTTCAAAGCCTGGAATGTTTGTTAAATTCACTAAACTGTTTAAGACAACCAGTTATGCAACTATTTTTAGTTAATATTTATTTAGCTGGGTTTACAGTGTAGTCCCATTCTCATCCACCTGGTGTTGGTGCATCAAGAAAAGCATCATCTGTTTGTCATGTGGGGATTTCCTGACCGCTGCTCCTGGAGGGGAATAGATCGTCTCCCAGACCCTAGCACTCCGCTTCAGTTCTCTTCATTAACATCTTGTGAGTTACCATCCTGTGAAGAGGCTTTACAACAGGGCTTCACTCCATTATCAACTTCTCCCGCAGTGGCAGAGCTTTTATTTATTATTATTATTATTATTTTGCAGAGATGAAAGATGGTGGTTTACATGACTGCATTGAGTGTTCTCTTCTCTGATAACCCTGCTTCCCACAGCCATTGAACAGCTCAGAGAAGCTCACTTTTTTTTTCTAGTGGACTTACATTGTGCACAATGCAGCGAAGATAATATTTGTCTCTATAACAATCACACAATTATTTGTATCTGTATTCGGATAAAACCAGAAGCAGGCGGAGCTTGAACCAGAACATTTCACTCGCTCCACCGATCCATCACGAGGACAATTCATTCCACCGGCCCGTACTATAACTGCATATTTAGCAATAATTCACATGTTAAGATATCTAGCTAGCTTGATAGAGAAGGATCACTCAAATCATGAACGAATGTGAAGCTATGATGAGGTGATGCACATGAGCAGAAAGTTATAGTTCTCAAGGAATGTGTTTGTTTCTTCTAGATATAGATATTTTCAGATTTCTACAAGTACTACACTTATTCACACGCAGTCACTCTCTTAATAATGCGTTCTTAAACTAATCTAATCTTACAGTGCTACTTCATCTGTTTGTATCTGATTTTGAATGAACCGAAATCTGTAAGAAATGCAGTGATCTGTAGTTAAAATAACTGATCATTTTCATCACAAATAAACTCGCCCCTTTCAGACGTGCACCGTATTAATTTACTAACTGCTTGTTAAAAAAATATATATTTAAAAAAAAAAAAAAAAATTTTCAAAAGGCAAAAATGGACTCTAACACTAGCTTGCTCTATTGTTTTTCTATTCCATCAGTTTTCTTTTTATTATATAATAAAAAAATGTAAAGACTTGTTATAGCACTTGTATATCATTGGTCTTTTGTTGATTTTAATTGCTTTCACTGTCCTCATTTGTAAGTCACTTTGGATAAAAGTATCTGCTAAATGACTAACAATAATAAAATAATAATAATAATTTCCCAGGACTGTTGTGCTGTTTTTTAACCGCACACTGCTCATGGGTCATTACAGGTCTTCCTGTGATTCTTGTGTTTTGTAGGTTCAGTGTGTTTGCTCTCCTGAGTTTATTGTAGCTCTGTGAATTGGCTTTTAGGTGTTTTTTCTCTCTCTCTAATTTGACTGACACCAGGAGCATAAGGACAGGAGAGTGTGTATCTGTGAGACCTGAAAACCCATCAGCACTTGTATGGGAGTTTATGGGATATGGCCCTTAATGTGGTTCAGAGAACAGTGACCTCCGTCAGGCGTGAAGAGAGACCACAGATTTATAGAGAGCTGACAGCACACCGTAGATTGGAGGTTTTAAGAGGGGCGGAGATGAAAAACAGGATCTCAAGCTTCTCTAAATAGATTCTAGCAATGCATACATATATTTCAGGTCATCATACAATGATTAGCCAAATTCATTCATACATGGCTTTCAATTTTACATTTCGCAGCCCATCAAAGAGTGTTGAATGATTCCTACAGTAATTTAATATGAATTTGGTTCCTCTTATAGAGTAATCCAGTTCAAAAGCGAGGTTAGAAATACCCTAATACCTGCATCCTCCAGTGTGGAGAAATGTTAAGATTAATGTTGAGAACATTTACTGTAAGACAGGTACAGCAGGCGAACGATAACATGAGGATTCGTTATGTGCTTAAAACTGTATGCTAAATATGAATGAATTAGAAAGAAAAACAACAGCATGATTAAAAGTGATATGAGATGATATTTCATCTCGGCCTCCCATAAACCTTTGGAAAAGAGATGTAGGTTTCTCTGATGGTGTACTCTATTAATGGGTATTAACACCAATCTGTCATTCTGTCATCTATCATTGCATGTGAGGGGCTAAGAATATACTAGAGTTCACTGGCTTAATTAACTAATCACTTCATTAAAGTACTTTAATAAATGTGTCACTTTTAGCTATGCGAGTCATTTTCATCCATTGTCCCTGTAGGCAAATTAACAAGAGAAATAAGGGCTAAAAGTACCACAGGCATCATTTAAGTGAATAAATGAGAGAGTGTCATTTGAGGCACTCTGACCCTTCTCATCTTAAATAGCTCAATTATGCTGGTCATATTACGAGCATCTCTGTCAGTGCTGATCAATAGTGTGTCAGTTTCATCTGTTGGGTGAAGCTGATGCTTGTTTTGACGTTGTGTCGTGGAGGATAATGTCAGGGATGTGCTCTGATTGTAGTCACACATATCATTAGAGATCGAGTGCCAGCAGCTGCACTCAAGAAACAACTATGTGTTGCTGTTCATAATCAGTGATTCAATACATTCCTACCCTATTTAACCCTGATTCCTTCTTATGATATTATTTTAACTAACCACCCCCTGCAGAACTGGCAGGTTATATAGGTTATCTCATTCTGGTTTACCTTCATGTCATCAAATGAAGCTGCATTAATTGAATATGAAGCAGTAGTGGATCTTTATTGGAGTGGAACTTCTCAATTATTGCCCTGATGATGGAAATGCTTTTGCTCTTTTCTTACAGCCACTGACTCTATTCTCAACAATCTTCTTCTCCACATCAGAGTTATATTCTTAGTTTTTTCTCTTGTGGATGATTAAGAGAATGAATATTCCACTTTTACTTGATGAACCATAAATAATTTTAGGTAATCCATTGCATCGTTTTAATGTGTTTTATTACTTTGTCATTTGTTCACGACCTTACTGAAGTAGTAGTAAATAATTACAAATGAAAGACAGAGGTTGTGTTCTTCTGGCTGTGATGAGATGTAATGAGTCTCTTCTCTTCTTCTGATCCAGAGCAGCATCAGATCCAGCTACAGAGCTGCTTTAGGACACCCATCATGGAGTTATGTTACTACACAGGACAAGAACAGCATATGATCTCCTGTAAATGTAGAGTAGGGAGGCCACAGGGAAACCCCATCTGTAAGTGAAATGGACATGTTGCTGGTGTAAGTCTATATCTATTAGTGTTAAGCAGGGCTGTGTCTGACCAGTTTGGTGCTCTGGGGGAAATCACTGTTACTGGCCTATATACAGTTTACACTTTTCCACTATAATTCTGTGAAGAAAACAAAGCCTTTAATGACATCCCCAGTATGATTTAACTTTAGCGTTTTAGTGTAAAATTCAGTATATAATACAGCTAATATGATGACTGATGTATTTGATTAGGAGACTGATATAATTGTTGAGACAGAGGTTGAAATAGTCCTGAACATTAGAATGATTTCTTCATTTTTTCTCCACATGTGAACAGAAAACTTTATTGTGTTTTCTGGACACATGTTTTTGGACAAATATATAATTTCAATTTGTGTCACTAAATATGCAGATTTCTAAATGCTGTCTTTCTGATAACAGTTTAACATATCTTCCTTATGCTAATATTCAGCTGTTTTAATGAACTTACAGTTCTTCTCCATTGCTAAGTAAGGGATAATGTACATCCAGCCAGTTGTTATCTCAGAATAAACCTCGACAGGGTGATGAGGAACCCAACGCGAAGCGCATTACACGCTTATTACACAGCCACATGCAACATGAGTAAATAATTAGAGGCGGATGTCACAGAATCACCTGCTTCACCCGTTCACACACACCACACCACACCATACAAACACACACACCACTGTCACTGTCTCAGTCTGCTGATCCTGGAAGCCTCTGCTTTTGGTTCTGTATTAATGCTGGACCAGCAGTCTAAAGTCTTACCAAATGCTGTGAAACACTGTTCATTGTTAGCTTGTGATAGCTAAAGCTTTAACTCATTTGAAAGAGCTGAACACTGTAGTTTGATGAACAGCTGGATGTGTTTCAGGAGCTTTACTCAGTCATTTCTGTGATAACACGCAGATGTTGTACGTTAGATAATAGCTGCTCACGTTTAGTTTTGTGGCTCTGAGACTGTGCGCTTTGTCACTTTGTGTTTTATTCACTGCCAGACTGGTTTGCAGGACCTGAAATAGAAACAGTGAATTAACCATCCAGCAGCGATCAGAGCTTGGAGAAAATAGATCCTGTACCTTCACTCACAGCTGGCTCTGTTCAGATGTTGTACACAGATTGCCCTTCAGCCGCAGTGTGAGAGTGAACTCTTTTCTGAGCACTGGGTATCCTCAAGGCCTTCCTGCAGCTTTCCTCTTGCAGAAGCGTAGGTACTCGTTGTGAATTAAAGCTGCTTTATATTCCTGCATCTCTGTTTTCTCGTTTCAAATATTGCCTAAAAACATGTTTTTTGGAGTTTGGAATGACACACTATCTACTGTTTTTCAAAGTAGTGTGCATTTCACAGTGCACATTATGCATGTATTTCTGCATATTTCTGATTAGACTGAAGCAAAATAACAAAAGATGGATCAGACAACAAGGTTAAAAGTGAAAATCAAATATGTATTTACAATGTTCACAAGAGACTTAAAACAACACAATAAAACTAGAAATAAAATAAAATTAATTATTCTATTTTAAAATAAAAATAGGATGTTAAAAGCATAGTCTTTCCATACCATTAAAACAGTTCTTAAGAATTCCAGTGTGCAGCAAGTCCCAATGTGAATGTGAGAAGTGTCCACCGGTGTATATAGAATTCATAATCCAAAGTGCGGTTCTGGAATGGTAAGTCTACAAAGGTAACTCCTCATCCAGCTTTTGGTCAAAGACCCTTGCTGTGTCCGAAACCGATCCCTATCCACTATATAGTGCACTATATGGGGTGTCAGCCATTTTGTAGTGCTGTCCGAATTCTGAGTGAACTACTTCATTCCCTACATTTGTCCACTACTTTTTACCCACAATTCATTCTGATTTCGAGTGTACAACCGATGTACACTCGCTGAAGCACTATTTCCCACAATCGTAGCGTCGAGCTGGAAGAGAGAGCGGGAGCGAGCGAGCTTGAATGAGAGATGACGTTTACATCTTTATTATTTCTGTTGTAACGTTTTCCTACATTATTTATATTAAAATATGTTATGTAGGCAATAACTCAGTTTAATATTTGACTAATTTACTGAGGTGGCATCGTTGTTAACTTACAAAAATGATGATAATTTGGTGTATAATTGAAATTTTTTCGTTAATAACAGGTAGTGTATTCTGATGTAAAATTAAAGGTCGCCTGAGGACGCTCTACAATCATCTTATCTGAGCTCAAAACGCTACTTGAGCGAGTGTCAAGATACTAAAAATAATAAATACATAATTATGAACGTGTTTATGTGTGTTTACTTTTGTTCTCAGTATTTTAATAGCATTTAATGATTATGAACATAAAAGCATTACAAAAAATATATATTATATACCATCGATGAAACCACAAAGCTGATGCGGAGGTATGTATAACTGCAATATAAAGCAATATAAATTTTGAGTATTATTGCTATTAGTATTATTTTCTAAAATTAGGTAGATGTAATATAAAAGTACATATGGCAATGTTTTTGCAACAGCTCCAAGTCACACGCGCAGTGTAGGCTATACGTCACTGTCCGAATCCGTTCACTTATTTATTTGTTCACTCCTTCCTGATATAGTGAACTCAACTGCCATTCACTATATAGAGATTAGTGAATGAGTGAATGAGTGAGCGATTTCAGACACAGCACCTGTCTGTCTGCCATGCTGCCTCCTGTATACTGTTCATTTCCTATTTCCTGTCATGTGATCAGTCACATGACAGGCAGACCCAGACTCATTTAAAGACATACACACATTAAAATGTTTAAGAGGAATAAAATGGCTAAGACCATATGGTGGTTAGTACAGGGATTGTTTTAAGATTTTAAACTGATTTGAGAAAGTGTTAAAAGATGATGACCCATTTTGAAAGTGCTGCTTCTTTTAAAACTCCTGCGGATTTTAATGATGAATGGATTTTACACCACTGTGACTGTGACCAGCTTCGTGCTGAAGTACTTTCTCTTAAAAACATTGTTTTAAAACTGGAGAAAATTTTAAAGACTCTGTCGAAAGTCATTCTAACCGTGAAGTGTGTTTTAGAGAGAGTGTGGAGTTAAAATTTGATAAGGTGGAGGAGTATGTGAAGGAGAAAATGGCGGCTTTAGAGAAAGAGGTTGTGGAGTGTTTTAGGAGGAGAGGTAAACAGTTGGCAAAACAAATGAAGGAAAAGAAGAAACTTCCAGAACCCGCTGTCTCCCCTCATACCGAAACCTCCAACCCTGTGCCTGCCATCATCAGCTCTGCTTCCACTTTACTGTTCCACCGTCTCAGCAACTTCGCTGACCGACGACAGAGCGAGGGACGGAACCACATTCTCCGAGACATCAACAGGGCCTGATGTCACCAACATCTTCTCCGTTCTTTCCTTTTCCATTGAGGAAGTCATCAGCGCACAACAGGATTGGACCACAATAATCATTCACCAGGGATTTCGGTATCGAAAGATCAAGAGCAAGGAAGGCCAGCACAGAATGCCGTAGGGCTGTGCAAAAAATTGAACGCGATTTTCATGCGCATCTCGTCAGTAAAGGCGGTCCTGTGATTAGAAGTACGTCTTCAGCACGTGCGTTCAGATCAGGGTTGCCAGGTTTTCAAAACTAATCCAGCTTCTCAAACTAGTCCAAAACTAGCCCAATCGCATTTCCAGGAGGTTCCCCGATGAAAAATTGAGTCCCGGGGTTAAAATACACGTTTTTTGGCAGGGTTGCATTGGTAAAATTCACATTTTAGGGTCTAAACATCACGTTGTTGGTATTTGGGTCGCTTCAACCCGTATTATGAAATAACACTAGAGACTTGGCAACACTGGTTGGCCTTTACTACGAAGAGCCGTAGTCCACCGACAAGCTACACAAAATCGCTTTTAAAATTAACAAAGAATCGCCTCCGATTTAGAAATCGATTTTGTGTAGATTGTCAGTAAACTACGGCTCTTTGTAGTAAAGGCCAATCAGGAAGCAGGAGCATTATAAAAAGAGTAGCATGGCAGACAATCAAGGAGGCCATTCACCTGTTTCTAATCCCACACGGACTGTGGAGTTTCGTTTTCATTCGACTTACCTTTCCGGATCACTTACAGCAACTTGGATTGTATATACACAGGGGGACACTCACACTGGGATTCAACGACACACTGGGATACATGGACTGTTTTTAGGGTATGGACAATATAACTGTATTCTTTTAACAGACTGAGTTTACGTGGTTTTATCTTGTTGTTTTGAAAGTATTTTATTGTGAACCTTTAAATACACCAATCTTATTATCCGTATATTTGTTTTATGTCATTCTTTCAACACGTTTTAACTCTCACACAGAAAAGTCAGACACCATTTCAATTTTAGTAAACCAGCCTGCTGGGCTGAGCGTTACAAACTCTTGTCAGTCCGTTCTTCTCAATGAGTGCATCAGATGCTAAATCATCTAAACTGAGACAATGTTTACTTGAGCCCTGATAGTAAAAAAACAAACAGTAAATTAAATTATAACAGTACCAGGATTCTGCAAAGCACAGAACACAACGAGCACTAAATGAAGTGGAATATTCACCCAGAAAACTCTCATGACAATAAACTAGAATGTATGCTACTATTTACAAGTGATGAAGACAATCTTTCAGTTCAACAGCTTGTGCACAGCTCTGTACTGCAGAAACACTTTACCACGGCAGATCCTTGGGAATGATTTCATGTACATTTGACAGCATGTGTTTTTCAGCATGTACTGCATATATTTAAAGTGTTTTTCATTCCGAAGTCATTTGTAATCTAATGGATAAACTAACAAACTGACAAATAAATATCGCCCTTCTATAGCGTCAAAGTAAACACTGCACTCTCTTTGTTAGTAGCTTGTTATATTGCTGACTATTTTTTCACAATGTTTTCTTGTCTATAGTTGAACTTCTTTAAATGGTGTGTCGCTTGTAGTTTGTCAAGTTGGTTTTAAAGTAGTTTCCCCAGCACTGACGAGCTGTCTTTCTCTGTAGCCACTTACAATGTCAAAGTTTCACATGGGTTCAGATATCAGACCTGGTTTGGATAATTCCAGCCTGAAGAAAGTGTTGTTCTGAGCGATCAGGGAGTGAACAGGCTGCAAACGATTTAGTGTCCATCAGATCCGGGACAGCATGACATCAGCTTCCTCAACAACAAATAACTGAAAAGTATGGGAATGCCTTGTATAATCAAATAACATAAAATAAGCAAACTCTAAGTTTAAATTGCAGAGCTAGAATCAAACTGTATTAACTTCACAGAAGTACAAGAAGACGACATGAGAAGAGCTTCACCCTTGCATTCAGTGAGGAGATGCTCACGACTCAAACAGCGGTGTCACTCTCACAATACAGTCCCAACAGTCTGAGCTACTGTACACAGACACAATTCCCGAGTAAACGTATGACTGAACATGACTTTCTTTGACAGCTGGAAAATAACGCGACTGCACTGTTCAGTACACTGAGCTCTCCTCTAATAGTGTACGTGTGTTCTGTCTTCTGTTCTGTCTTGTTCTGGCGCAGCTGACACAGAACAACGTACGCTATTTGCGTCCAGTGGATAAATGGATCTACGCTGATGTAGAAGAGACAAATTGTTGAATAAAGTCATTTTAAAGTTAATATAAATAAAGTTGTTTTTGTTTTCTTTGCACAGTAAAAGTGTTCACATCACTTCATTAAACTCAGATTGAACCGCTGATGGCAGATGGAGTATTCTGACGATGTCTTTCATACTTTTCTGGAACTTGACAGTGTATTTTACTTGGCAGTCTATGGGACAACAGGCCTCCCAGTTTTCATCCAAAATATCTTAAATTGTGTTCCCAAGATGAACAAAGCTTTTACGGGTTTGGAACAACATGGGGGTAAGTAACTGATGACAAAGTTTTCAATTTGGGCTGGAGTAACCCTTTAAATACATTGCTGTCTATCGAGGGCCAGAGAGCTCTCGGATTTCATCTAAAATATCTTAATTTGTATTCCGAAGATTGGAATGAAGGTCTTACGGGTTTGGTATGAGGGTGTGTCATTTATGACAAAATGTTAAATCTGGGGTGGATGTAGTAACTGTTGCCGAAATGACTCGAACCAGACAAATTAAAGAGTCGATCAGGGCTGTGTTTGAAACATGAGCCGAATTCCTCAGGAAGTCATAAAACATTCTGTGCCACAAGTCCCAAACAAGATGAGCAAACAACTTGTTCACACAACAGCTTTCAACATCAACACCACTAGAACAATTATTTACAATTTCAATTCGAAGGAGAGATTTGTCAAATTTGTTGTTCGTAATTGAAATGCAACGCTGGACATCACATGTAAACCCATGAGAGTTAAAACACTTCCATTGACTTCCCCTCCATCAAACAGAACCAGACTGAAATTCCTAAGGGGGAACGGGCTTTGAACCTCTGGTCTCCACAGAAGTCTTTGTCAAGAGAATGGCAAATAAACTGTCTTTTGTACATATAAATGGACCAGAATGAACTCAAAAAGACTTATAAATGAATCAGTCCATCGCTTAACTCCATATTCATTTATATGTAACCCACAAATTTGACTATCATGTTATAATCACTTATTGTGTATGTCTTTTAATAACTATGGGATAGCTTAAGGATACATAGTCATGTCTAGTATCTATGTGATGGAAACTGTTTGCTTGAACTAGGCCTGACAATCAAATATTTATCAAATGTATCATATTCGTGTTATAGGAATCATGTCCAAAATTAGACCCTGCAAGAGCGGGAAAATTCGGACCACATGCTTGGTAAGATAAACATATGATTTATGATACCCCCGAGCCAAGACAATATCTGATTGGTCAAGACAACATTTGAGGTGTGGCCAACAGGCCAGTTTAAATACCCAGGACACCATAAAATACTGCTTTTAGTTGTTAGCTTTGCTTCTGCTACTAGTCATGCCAGCTTTTAGTTCTAGCCTTGCTTTGGCTATCAGTCATGCCAGCTTTTAGCTTTGCTTCTTAGCTTTAGCTTTTAGCCATGCTGTTTGTCATCACTGTTCTTTGAGCGTGGTTCCAGCGTGCTTCGGCCTGCACGCCTGCTGCTATTTAGCCACGATGAGAAGAAACACCACCTATAGTCTCGTCAAACTTTACTTCTTTTCTTTTCCGTTTGAGAGTTTCGTGTTCTGAGTTAAGTTTTGTAACGTCGAGTCTCCGACGCCTGACCTCGAGTGCCCGTTCAACTTCAACCAGCCACACAACTCCATCTTCAGCCAACGTCCAACTACGGCCTTCCCAAGACCTCACTTCAGCGACTACTGAACTTCCAGCCAAGCAGCGACAACTTTACACAGGCAATGTACCTTCAGACATTTGTGCTGGTGTATCTAATATAATTTAACCTCATTGAGGAACTCAATGCGAGGGTTAATTAAGTGATTGATGGTTGTTCATGTCTGCAATTTAACATATTGCTGTAAACTTGGGATTCCATATTTCCATTCTCTTAAACTCATCTTTCCCTAACTTTCGATCTTCCTGCAACTTGTGTGAATGTGTGAGTTTGTGCGTTTGTGTGTTAGATTAGTTTATATGTCTTAGATTTATCTAATAAAGCCTTATTCATATTGAAAAGGGAAGTATCTTGTGTTTTGTGCTTACAAGTTAATGTCTTAAACTGCAGATCTTGTTACTGTGCTAATTGATAGTGTTTTCACTATAGTTTGGATATTAATATCCAGCGCAGATTTGATGTTAAACGGCTCGTTCAGTGAATCGTAGGTCGTCTCAGTGATCAGCCGTGAAACAGTGATTCTGTTCAAATTCCCTTTGAAATCTTAAATGATTCCCTTTGAGCTAAATTGACCTGTTTCCTTTACATAACCCTTTAACATTGATCCACAAATCCATCATTAATAAATAGATATGTACTAAAACTTGAATAATGAACATTATGTAGTGTCATAGTCAAGATGTTCCTGAGACAGATTAGTTAAACCTTGGATAATGGGTGTGTGGCTCATCTAACACTGCTATAGTACACAATGTAACCCAGAGGGCACCTTCATATCAGTTTGACATCAAATACTGTATTAGTCAAGACTTGATCAAGATGCTGTAACATCATTTTAAACTCAGTTTGGACAGCAATTTCTTCCAGGGGTATTTTGGAGAACATATAAAGTTTTAATCGCACACTGAAATGTTTGACGTTCAATTCATATTGCATTACTGTCATGTCCAGTATTTGATGTCACTTTGATTTGGATCTTTGATTGTTTTTTAGCCATCAGCTTGTTGTGTTTCCAGCATCTGTGGGTGATGTCAGCTGTGATACAGGGCTGTGTTTTTCTCACTTCACACTTGATTTGTGTTTGATCGCTAATGACCCACCTGAGCACACAAGTGTAAAACCCATTGTCCTCCATCTCTGCGGAGCGGAACCAGATGGAGTCTCCCTCCTTACTCAGCCGGTGACCCGAGAAGATGATGGGCTCCTCAGAGTCGCCCTTGTTTCTGTACCAGATGAGCCGCAGCTTGGCATTCTGGGCCACGCTGTAGTTGGTGCGTATGTAGCTGTAGAAGAGAGCACACTTCACCCTCAGCGGCTCTCCGGCCAACACACGGTATGTCTTCAGATCCACCGACCAGTCAATACAGCCGTCCACTGTGGAGACAGAAGACACATCCATTATTAACACCCAACGCTGTCATAAGGAGGGCTTACTCTGGGAATAGATTAGATATCTGGAGTCTGCAACATACGCTCAGTCCCAAAGAGTGATAACAATGAATCTGAGGCGAAATATAATTGATTTAGTGCTGAAAACCTGGTTATTTAATTCCTAACATTGGTTTCCTATTTTAATATAATTTTACAATGTCATTATTTCTGTGATGCAGCACTGAATCAGCATCATTCCTCCAGTCTTCAGTGTCACATGATCTTCAGAAATCATGAAAATATGATGATTTGTTATCAGTGTTGAAAACTGTTCTGCTGCTTCATATGTTTTTGGAAACCTGTGATACTTTTTTTTCAGGATTCTTTGATTCACTTTTCTTTGTAACTTTTTATTTATCAAAAACTCTGAAAGTCCCAAAAATATGTGAAGTAGCACAAATGATTTCTGAAGATCATGTGACACTGAAGACTGGAGGAATGATGCTGAAAATACAGCTTTGAATTTTGAATTTCACTGAACTAAAGTAAATTGAAACAGAAAATTGTTATTTTAAATTGCAATAATAATTTATAAAATTACTGTATTTTTGGTTAAATAGATACAGCCTTTATGAGCAGAAAAATCTTCCTTAAAAAACTTTTTAAATCATACTGATCCCAAACCTTTGAACAGCAGTGTATGTGCCAGACCTCACAATTGTGGTTCAGCTAAACACTGAAACAGAAGCAAATCCCCTGCACAGCCATCTGCAGAGAGCAACAAACCCATTTCCCTCTCTCACCCGACACTCGCCGCACACTCACCGTGCTCCAATATTTCACACTGATAGAAAGATGAAACCCATCAAAGTCACGGCCACCTATCAGCAGCGAACGCTGGAATTTATGAGCAATTACAGAGGTGTTTGTGCGCGGACACTGACTCATCACTGCGCCGCCTCCCATCACATAAATATCTCTCACATTCAAAAGCTGCCAGTGCTGATTTATGTCAAGCGCTGTCACAATCACACATTTACGGCATGGATTTTTGTCATATATGCTCGGCCTGATGAATTTCACAGCTGCGGGAAAGATGGAAGGAGAAAGTGATATCACACATGGCTGGACAAGAAGAGAGGGTTGATTCTGAAGGGCTAGAAATCACACACACACACACACACACACTTATATGCACTGAATTAGTTTGCTCTGCTGCCTTCATGCCTCGCGTCTGAAGCAGAAACCGCGTGGAGCTCACAGGTTACACGTTACGTAAACAGGCAGCAATATGTCGCCCCGAGTCATTTCACATATACTGCACTTGTCTTGAATGATTAATTTATCGGATATTGAGAGCAGCACAATGGTGTAATTGGACAAGATACGCCTTGCTTGTCATGGTAATTCTTGTTAGACTGCATCATGGTAAGCGCCTGAGCGAGGCTTTGTAGCGGATCCTAATCGTTTGCATATGGATGAGGCTGAGGATTGTGCAAAACAGGCTCTGAAAACTGGGCCGGTCAGAAAAGAGCAGACGTCACGCCAGCACAGCAAGAGGGCATTAGTGAACTTTTCAACAAAACACGAACTTGAGAGCAAGATATTACTCAGGGCATCACAGACACCTCAGATAGGTCACGAAAGGCAACGTCACATGATAAGGAATCCAAACAAGACACTAGCATGTAGAGCCAGCGTTCCTAGTGTTCAATGTTATGCATCAAGGCATTGTTGCATACTATATATATATAAAACTGCAGATTTGTGCAAAATTTTGAGGAGAAAAAATGCATTTGGATTTGGAACAACTTGATGACAGAAAGGAATTAATGACAGGATTATTTTTGTGTTTTTGGATTCCTAATGTGAAATCCATGGCGAGGCCCTGCAGTAATTGTCTGACCTGTTTCCCGCACCGACTCGCTCTATTATGAAGCAGTACAGTAACTCCAGCAATGAAACCTGAAGCGGTACAAAAAGTCAATATCAGAACTGCAGCCCACCGAACGCTTTGTGCTGATATGCAGTTTCACTGCTGACTCACGTCTGATAGCTTGTTTATAATTCTCCTAAAGTGTGAATGAATGGCTTGTAGTGGACATGTATCTCCAGATGGAGCTGGCTGGACGAGGACCCCCGGTGAAACAGTATCAAAGGCTAATCAATGTAGAACCGCAGCGAGGGTTAGGGCACGTGATTGCACCTGTATGCGGGATGCGTTTGATGTGCATCGACTGCAGCGCAGCTTTGACTCTCCACAGGCCGTTCATTTGAAGCCTGTCATGGCCATAAAGACTAGAGAGGACCGTTAGTGAGCTGCTGTCTGTGTAACTAAACCAAGCCGGATGTGAAACATTCTCCACAAACAACCTCAAATACTTCCAATGTTACTGAGCTAATGACGAAACAAAATAATGAGCACCCAATCTATCAGGCGCATCAGCTGCTTTCATTAAGATCATTTTTATTACATGAATGTTAGCAGTTCATTATTTCATGATGTGAGCGAGGATGGTTTAATATTGTCTTCTATCCATTCAAAGTCTAACACTTCTGTACGCTTGTTCTTGTTCCTGTCTACTCTCCAGCCTTTATCGCTTTAGTATATTAATCCACTTAACTGTCCTTGTGGTTTTCAGTGAGTTACAGGGATGAATCTCATGAATAATGAATGATTTCAGAGAATGTTTTCTGGTCCTCCAAAGCCAAAAGTACTGTAAAAAGCCTTGCTGTTGCAGAGGCTAACGATACGTTGAGTCAAGTAAGAAAGAGGACTTTTAACTCTAAAGGCAAGGAGTAAAAGAGTAATATATCTGATTATTAGCCTGAAAAATAACACTTAGTAGTGTTGTGAGTTTTGAAGCAGTTGCTCTGAATCTGAGTGGATCTGTACTCGTCTCAAGTGTGCTGGTTTTTCAAAGGTATGTGAAATATTTAAAGTTTGCAGGATATAATCTTTCAAATATGTCAGAGTTCTTTGCACAACGATCTGTTATTGTGGCGACATTTCCATGCCTCGAAATGTGACGATGAACGAAACAAACTGTGATTGGTTGTTTGACATGTCTTGGGCCTTGGCCAATAAAAGCTGAATGAATTCAAGACCTTCTGTCTGAAGCTCTGGCTACGTTAGACTAGAACCGCACTGACGCTCTAGACTTCATTTGCTTCCTTTCCCGTTCACTCATAAGCCAAATATCACAGGTTCATTCATTCAGTATCACACCTCCTGAGAATTGTTTCAATGAAATCCATGAACAAGCGGTCAGAGAAGTCGTGTTACTGAAAATGCATCTTAACACCAAGTGGAAAGTGTTCCCTCAAACAAAACAACACTGAGGGAACAGGATTGAAGAGTAAAGCACTGATCATATGCTCTGTGTCCATGCTTTTCACCGTCTCCCACTGTAAGGTCATTCTTCATCATCTCAAATGACTTTGCAATCCAGGTCTTTAAAAGCAGGGCCATGTTTTACACTGTGAAAGCATCAAATATTTATACAGGTGGTCATCTCTGCTTCTTTCTTAAGTCTTCAGCTTGTTCACTGGTGGTTTGAAGCCTACATTCTCTGTGGAACAGTATTCATTGTGAAAACGGCTATAAGCTGGAATTGAACTGAAAGAGTTTCTCTTAGTGATGTGATCTTGCCTCTGTCCTGCTGAATAATCCACTAGATTCACTCTTCATCAGAAGTCCATCCACCTTCAGTGTCTGCTCAGTGGTTACAGCCCTCAGCACTCAGCAGCTGCCTTTGCTTTGATGGTGTTTAACGGGAGCTGATCACATTCTTCTCTTAAGTGTGTGCTTAATTGGTGTCATCGCTTGAGGCACAGCTACAGA
This sequence comes from Carassius carassius, assembly GCF_963082965.1. Taxonomy (NCBI): domain Eukaryota; kingdom Metazoa; phylum Chordata; class Actinopteri; order Cypriniformes; family Cyprinidae; genus Carassius; species Carassius carassius. The sequence continues at coordinate 30,918,770 of NC_081783.1, forward strand.
ACAGACCAAAGCCTCATTTTAGAGCTATTTATACATGATTGGTTTTGTAAGAGGTGTTAACCGGCCAAAGAGCGTAACACTTATTGTAATAAAATTCTACAGATTTGTTTCTACATATATGAGATTGAAATGGAGATGTAGTTCAGTTTTAGTTCAAGAGCACAGCTGCAGTGCTGAACTGACCATCAGGGTCTCATAGAAGAACATACCAATTTTTATATTTCACACTAAAGCTGCTATACACATACTGTAGTGCATGCTCACAAAGGTAACTTAAAGACCATCTGGCCTTCCATAATGCACAGCCACATGCTGTTTCCAGATATGAATTTTTCATTGAAACCATATGCTTGTATTATAGCGCCATCTGAAATAACAAATTAATTTGTGCTTGTGTATTTCTCACTTTTATTTTGTTACAGTGTGATGATTTGGCCTGATCAGTTAAATCAGTTTCCACAACCACAACACTTATGATTGAATGAATAAATAATGCATCAAGCAGTAAAAACGTGGTTATATAAGCATGCATGAGATCTCATGAGATGAATAATCTACAGTAACGACAGCACAGCTCTGAAATATCCCTGATCATCAAAGCAGTGGTCATCTCTATGTAATAAGAGTAGGGAAGAATATGCCAGATTCATTTATTTCAATCTGTTGTATGAATATTGCTGTGTGTTTCAGACTTGTCTTGTCTCAGATGTGTGATAATGAGGATCGATCTTCACATTAAACATTGACTCTAAATGTTTTAACTAGTAATCTATTTACCCACTACCCATATACCACAGAACCTGTCTCTAATTGAAGCTGTAGCTGCAAAAGTGTTTTACAATTCAATATGAACTCAATAAATGTACACAGTAGTTAAAGTGTGACCCTAGACGGCTGGATTCTTCATTTCACTGATGAATGTAAACTGCAGTATATTACCATCCAGCTCTAATCTGCTAAATGCAACTATAACGCTTGAAGATATTAAGATATTATATTACAGATGTTATTCTGTAAAGCTGCTTTGAAACAATGAAAAGCTCTGTATAAATGCATTTGACTTGACCTGAAATGAAACTTACTTCTGGTTTCTCGACAACACTGGAGCTCAGGGATTCAACTTGAAAGCAAAGCCAAGACAGCAAATTAAGAAGTGAGCTTTAGGTTTTCTGAAGAAAACCCATGTGACGTCACACTTATTAGTGCAGCTGTTTACTGTGAAACCTGCGGCAGAGGGATTGATCAGCATGAGCGACTATAACTCCAGAGAGAGAGAAGAGGACAAATCACAAGCTTCAGCAGTTAAAATGAAGAAGAGCGTATGAGATGAACAAAGAGCAAGACATGACAAACGTCTCGGTGCCACGGGACAATAAAACACATGCTGACTCATGACAAAATGCATTTCAGATTTTTGCTTTCTAAATGGCAAGTTTGGAGACAAGAATTGCATCAGGTAATGAGTTGAATCAGAAAGGAAGTATGCTGTACGTGTGTTGATGTGTCTGCTCTGGAGTGTCAGGTGATGAATTAGACGAGCTTGTCCTTCTGAATGTTTGCAGATCATTAAAGCGGTGAAGTGTCTGCGTTGGACACTGACAGACTGAGACACACGAGCGGCTCTTAATGAACTCGCTCACAGCTCAGTGTCAGGTGGAGGCTGTTTCCTGGACACAGTGTCTTCCTTCCATGAATCAGTGTGACATTTGCCTCTGACAGCCAATCACACCACAGCAAACACAGTCAAGCCCTGAAATATTACACATATAGAGCCGAGGCAAGGAAGCTCTGAAACAACTCAGTGCAGGCTGACATTATGAATATTCAAACACTGTAGTTGTGCTGCTTCATTTTTAATATGAAAGCAAATCCAGTTAAACTGAGTAAGTTCATCTTGTCTGTTGAAAGGATGTGGAACATGTTAGCAGTAAAAGAGAATGTGACAGTCTCTTGATGCATGTGTAAATCCTCTGTATTTGAGGTAGCAGTCGTCTCTGCTCCTCTGGTCTGCTCCTGGTGTGCTGGTGTTAGTAATAACAGCACTGAGGCGTTTCTGTCGACGGTGAAGCGTCTCTACAGTATGTGAGCTGAGCAGAGAGGTCATCCTGATGCACCTGTGCAGTTTAGCTCATGGCCACGTCCTCACAGAGCAGCACTGATTGAGTCTGAGCTCAGCGCCAGTCACATGCATGTATCTGTATAAAAGATCTGTATAAGATCTGTGTTTCAGTGACTGGCGTGTGATGTGTTCTTGTGGTGACCTCAGCTGTGGTTTTTCGCAGCTGTTTTAAAGGTGACCTGATCAGGCTTTGGTCCACCTGGACTGTGCTGCTCACAGACTCTGAGCTGTTTGCCATGTTGGCTGTACCAGTAATACTGGTCAAAGAGTTTACAACAGAAAACAGACTGAGAAAACTGTTTCGAAAAGAACATACAGTACAGCTGAACGCTCATTTCTTTACTCTGCTGTTCTATATGAATCTCTGAATATTACAATTACAACTTCTGTTCAAACAATTCAGAGAACTGTTATTGAAAACAAGTAGTTATACATAATAAAAACGAAATCATACATTACACTAAATATCTATCATCAAATTGTAATTATTTAGTTGATTGTTAGTGTGTGTGTGTGTGTCTTGCTTCAAAAATGTTGTAGTATGAAATAATTAGGCATGCTGTTGGCAGAAATGTTTATCTAATTGAAATGATTTTGATGCAAATGAAGGGCTGAAGGACAGAAGTGTGTATTAATATCTGTCCGATCATGGTGTGATTTCACTGCATCTCTGTCAAAGCAAATGGGCCCAAGAGTTTTTATGACTGATGAAGCCATACATTAACTCCATTATTTTCCACGACAGCCTGGAAACACCTCATGAAACTCTTCATGTGATATAGCATTATCCTTATGCAAAATAACTGCACTGATAGCATCGAAAATATAAAGCATTTACTTTCACCGTCATAATAGGCAGAAATACGTACAGTGATAATGATATTGGTTATTTTTAATATTTTAGTATGCATAATTTTACGCTCTCAACCCCAATCCATTTCTTGGCACCATCTACAAACGTAACAAGCACATGTAAAGTCAATGTAAAGTTGCTTTACAGCAAAGGATGGTGTTATTCTGTGTGAGTCACAGATGAACTGATCCTCACACACACACTCTTCTGGACCGATGCCACTCAAAGGGTCCCAACCTGATGATGGGACAGTTTGAGTTACGCAAAAATGTATGTAGAATTCATGCTGTTTTGTTTTGTTGGACTCAGTGAAGGAACTGAAAAATGTACCAGCACTGAATAAGACATTTCCGTCAGAAGATCAGCTAATGTGGTGAATGATGCTGTGCTGCGTTGTCATGGTAACATTATGAGGAGGAAATGATGCTGCGTCCAGAGTGAGCAGAGCCTACAGAGACTATCATCACAGACCTTATCCTTATTTAGAATCAGTGTGTTAAAGGAATAAATAATAATGACAGAGTGTTCATTTATTTCCAGGCTGGGGTAAAGTGATAGAATCAGTCGAAGTGAATGGAGTAAAGCACGAGAGAGGACAGCAAACTGAAGGAAATTATCATAAATTAAAATGAATGATAACACTCAATATCTCAGCATTATAAGAGTGTGAGTCCTTGTGTCCAGCTTCTGGTGATGAGTGTGTGAGTCTGAACTCTGGTTTGGCAATAAATGAGAGTCAAGTCACCTTGATTCCTACTGCTTTCCGGACTGAATCCTGTGCCTGACCCATTACTAAAACCTGCCAGCAGCGCTCCAACCTGCCGGACTCATGAAGGACATGTGAGAAAACAACATATATGAACTCATAATAAGCAGATTTTTCTCTGGTAAGACTGTGTCCTGTGTTTCAGGCTATATTCATATGCGGCAGGAGCTTTGGCTTTGGCTCCTGTTAGCGGGATTATGTGGACATTTCTGGCACCAGCATTCAACATGCTCATTAGTTCGGTGTTTCTCTGGAGACAGGTGATTTTCTTCGAGCCGGATCCAGCACCTGTGCCAGACACCCTTTCACACACACCCGGACCTCACAATTCAAGGACAATTTAACATTGTACTGCCTGCAAAACTTCATGATGACGTCAGCCATGTCAAACAGCAGCCGCCTCCATCAACATGCCTCTGGAAAGTGAATCAAGCTGTTGATTCCAGAGTATGAGTTAGTTTAGCAGTGCAGTGCTGGACGAGGAGGTGAAGAGCAGTGCTTAAGCACATATCTCAGGAGTGAGCAGTGATGTGACATGATGTGACTTGATGTGAGGAGTGTAAAGTCTACTGTTGAGATGTCTGATCAGGGCAAGACTATGCTCACACTGGACTTTGATTGTGGGGGGGGGGGTGGATGGGGGATAATGGACAGGACATCTAGTCCGAGGACTGGTTTGTTACGATAGATCTCAAAGACACTTATTTCCATGTTTACATCCTTCATCAACACTGGAAGTTCCTGAAGGTTTGCTTTCAGGGGGAAGCATACCTATATCAAGTTCTTCCCTTTGGCCTATCACTCTCACCACACACTTTCACGAATTGTGTGGATGCTGCTCTGGCTCCTCTGCGACTCCAGGGCATCTGCATACTCAATTATATCTACAATTGTTTAATATTAGCTCAATCAGAGCAGATGGCGGCTCGGCATCAAGATGTCGTTCTCTCCCATATGAGAGAGCTGGGGTTAAGACTAAACACCAAGAAAAGTGTGCTTTCTCCACTACAGAGAACCACTTATTTAGGCGTAGTGTGGGATTCAACCACAATGCAGGCACGTTTGTCTCCTGCTTGTATCGAGTCAATCATCACTGTGGGCATGGCTCCTAAAGCGGGCACATCTCCTAGCACCTGGTCTCTTAACTGAGGTTGTTGAGACTGTGCTCCAGTCCAGAGCTCCCACCACAAGGAAATAGTAGAGCCTTGAAAAGGAAGCTTTTCACGGTGCAGAAAGCAACTGCGAGATCCAGTCAGCTGCCCAATTGGTACAATTCTGGAGTTTTTGCAGGAGCAATTCTCACCAGGGTTATCTCCCGCCACTCTGAAAGTATACGTGGTGGCCTTAGCTGCTTACCATGCCCCTCTCGGTGGTCAGTCATTGGAAAGACACCTACTTGTCTCTCGTTTTCTCTGTGGCACCCTGAGGCTGAGGCCAGTACAGCACACTAAGGTGATCTCATGGGACCTGGCAGTGGTTCTAGAGGGCTTGTGCAATGCACCCTTTGAACCCATAGAAGAAGTTCCAGTCAAGTTTCTCATGCTCAAGACTATTTGTCTCCTTGCTATTTCCTCATTTAAAAGGATCAGGGATCTTCAGTCACTTTCTGTTTCATGCCTGGAATTTGCTCGAGGCATGATTAGGATCTCCCAAAAGGGTCTGGCTGCAGACTACCACTTGCATTCTCAGACTTGCATTCTCAGACTTGCACTCTCAGACACTTGCAATTCCGCTAGCGACGTCACTTGCAGTCTTTATTTTTTTTTATTTTGTTCTATTTTTTCATTACTTTTTGTTTGAATCTTTCAACATTTTACAACAGTAGCCAGGTGGTGAAGACAAGAAAAAATAAACGAAATTACAATGTCACTTGCAATCACCACTTGCACTCTCCGCTACCTGCGACGTCACTTGCAGCCGACACAAATTGTGCGTGTTGCCAATGGAGATAAGAAGCTGTGGTGGTGATTAAATGATTAAAACTAATTTAGTACTATAACATTCAGGGTCCTGCAAGAAAAAGACAAGACCCACAAATCCGTGGCCAGAACAGCACAATATGAACGCAAACTTAAACACTTAACACGGCTTAATGTATTAAGATGCTATTAAAATATCGAATTAAATATACAGTTTAATAATATAATGAATATATATATAGCATTTTCCTCACATGACACAAAAACGTGGCATAATGTGGGATAATGGACTAAGATGATAAAGGCCAAACTCAATATGCTCCTCTACATTATTAAAATACATAACAAAAAAACAGGTGAAAAAAAAGGTGTGCCCAGAATAAATGCAACACGCAAAGTTTCACTTTGAGCATTTTTTTCATATAGAATAAACTGTTTACAGCCCTTTTATATCACTGTCTTTGTCCATTAAGCTACATTATGTGTTTTATTTATAATGATTTTGTGTAGGAGGAAACGTTAACGTACAATTTAACACATTGCATTCTGTACTCGTCTGCTTGCCTGTACGGAGTTGATCCTTTTAAAATCACTTAATGCATTTCTTAATGAATGTTCATATTTGCTGGTCTGTATATACTTTGAGTCAACAACAAGACATATAGACTAGGCCTACTGAATTGTCCTTATCATCTAGTTCGTTATCATGCCACATTAAGCGTTTTGCTGTATGGGAGGACAAAGTTTGCGCATTGTGTTCATAGCCATCTGCTTGCCTTGTAGTACATTAAATAATAAATATATATTGAATTTGATCTTTTATTGAACTTAATGTATCTCGAATGTCTATTGCATGTTATGTCGCAGGTAGCGGAGAGTACAAGTGGCAACTGCAAGTGACATTGTAATAAAACATTTTTTATTGTCTTCACCACCTGGCTACTGTTCCAAAATTTTGAGAGACTGAAACAAAACGTAATCAATAAAAATAACAAAAAATAAAAATAAAAGACTGCAAGTGACGTCGCTAGTGGAAGCAAAAGTGTCTGAGAGTGCAAGTCTGAGAGTACAAGTGAAATCTGCAGCCAGACCTTTCTCGGATCTCTGGCGACCAAGGAGACTATGAGTACTGTAGGTGGGTGGTCGAGGCCATCGCACTAGCCTCCGAGTCCTCTGGCCTCCCATCACCTATGGGGTTCAGAGCGCACTAGACCAGAAGTATGGCAGCCTTCAAGGCTTTCAACTTGGGTGTGGCCCTGCAAGACATTTGTGCTGCGACGGGCTGGTCCTCCCCGCACACTTTTGTCCGCTTCTATTACCTAGACCTGGCATTTACTTTGCTGACTCAACTTCATACAGGTGTATTTCTGTCATTTTTGTCCAATTCCAATATCATTTCATAGATATATTTCAGATCTCTTCATTTGAACTTATACATAACCACTTCTATGAAGAGTATTAAAGAATTTGAAGTCATCTCCATCACCAAACATATACATCACACAAAACATGCATATCATTCTGCATATCAGAAGCAGTGGTTCATTCAATAGACAATGAGCATTTAATATCACTAATGTACTGTAAAACCTCTGTTATAACTTGTTGTGTAATCCTCTTGAAATAATTGGCACCAGAATCACACAGAACAGAATGAAATAATTTCAAATGAAGTAAATGAGTCAACTGTGAAAAACTATTTTTAACTACATTTCTATTGTAGATTTTATTTCAATTCCATACAGTCACTCAGTCAGCAGCTTCCCGATACTGAAAGAGCATTCGAGAAGCTTGTTTCATCACTTTTGAAATCCCATTTGATGCTGCCAGTAGTGCAGAAATGACTCACTTTCACTAAACAACGTTTTAACAAAATTAGATTTTTTTTTTTGTACCTTCAATTATTCACATGTGATATAAGGTCAAGCTGTAAGAATACTTAATTCATTTTTCCCCACTTTAAAATGATTCTAAAATGATTAAACATCCCATTAATTGATTTCACAGAATTTTTTTTTTTTTCTTTTTGTAAAGTGGGGTGCACGGTGACTAATTATGGAGTGAAAGCGATCGCGATGGCACAAGAAATTGAGATGTAGCTCAGGCTCTCTGGGGACACAGAGAGAGCATATGGAGAAATACAAAGACAAAGTGTAGAGTCAGGACAGAAAGAGAGAGCAGCAGTGAACCGATGATGAGCAACCCAAACGCAAGAGTAAAGGAAGGACACAGAGACGCACAGGAGAAGCTCTGAGAGGAAACAGATGGAGCGTTTCCACCTCCTCATAAGCAGCAGACGTCCAGTTCATCCTTCACCCCGGAGCTTACAGGGCCTCCTTCACTGACAGCTCTGACACCACGGGGCCCGCTTGCATTGTTTGCACCTGTGTGTCTGCACTCGCTACGTCTGTCCCTGGCTGGCCTTATATGAATGACACTCATTACGGTGAGAAGGACTTTACAGCATGAGGCGCAGTGCTATAAGTGAAGCCTTGGCACACACACACACACACACACACACACACACTTGAGCTAGCTTCCATCCAGCCTCATCCAAACGCAGCCCATCCCCATACTCACAGCAATCAAATCATTACAAAAGACCATTCCTCTGAAACAAAACAACAGCTACTAACACTATCACCATTCTCTGACCATCAATCAATCAATCACCTAAAAAGTTAGTTCCTGAATACATCTTCATGGTGTCATTGTGAATGATTCACATTCAGTCTGGATCCAGCCCTCACAAAGATCTGAGATGACTGAACACCTGAGAAGAGATGATCCTAACATACAAAACTAACACATTTTGCTATAGGTTTAATCGCAGCATCGCTGTTGATTGTTCACCATCTGTTTGATTACGTCATTCACTTACTTCATGATTTTTACTGTATATTTCTGCTTGTCACCTCACCACTGATAAGCTACTCCTAAATATAATGTAGAAACTTGATTTTTTTCTGTGAAGCTGCATTGCAAAAATTGGAATTGTGAAAAGTGCTATACAAATAAACTTGAATTTAATTGAAAATGATTAATCTGTGCATGCATTGTTTTAGTAATACCACTATCACTTTTTGGTCATCATACTACATAACAATATGACTACAATGGCCCTGCAAACTACATATGTATTCATAGTTGTTGTTGTTATCATTAGTAGTAGTATTAAAGTGGATGTGTTGAGAACAGATCCTCTGCTGCTGGTGTGATGCTCACAGCTCTTCTGAAATGATTCAGTATTCACTGCTTGTTGTGTTGAGTGCTGTGGCTAATATCCACAGATTTGTTCTGGTGCACCAGCAGCTCGTCTAACATTATTTTACTCTCTTGTATTTTCTAGTTCAGGTACTACATGTGGATTTTTCATGAAAATCATTACATGACCGATGATGAAACATATTCTCTTCAAGACAAACTCTCATTTGAGACTCGAATGACCATACTGACTACCTGAGATTGTTGTAAAGTGGCACAGATAATGAATAATACAGTGAAACCCAAGTGTAAGTCATTCCTATCAGTCTTACAGTCATACCAGCACAAAGACAAAAACACAACATGAAAAAGAACAGCATTATCAACAGTTGCAATAATTTATATCTAGGCCATATTAAAAAAATGCATTCTATAGAACAATCATTTTTGGACAACATTATTCCTATATACTTGTATATTGATTGTTTTCTCATTTATAAATGTTTAGCAAAAGAGCATTTGTTTTATACATGAATTGTCTAAGACAATGAACATGTCAGGTCTGAGTCTGAGGACTGATTCGGGAATAGGCACGGCCCGGGAGCTTTTGTTGCTAATGCTAACCCATCTGAGGTCAGAGAGCAGTGTGTTTGTTTGGTGTGAAAGCTGTTTTCTTGAACACATGTGCAGCACACTGGTACCTGGTTGTCTTGTCTCAGAAAGTGGAAGCTGCATCTTCTGCTCCAGAGTCATTTCCTCGACAGCGATTGATGAGAACCAACCAAAGCAAACATAGCAGAGTTTGGTCCCCAGTAAAACATCAGACCTGGAGACGCTGGGGTAGAGTTTGATCTGAACATCTGCATGTCACAAGTGTCTTGTGGCGAGGACGCTGGTGAACAGAACTATTACTGATAGTAATGTTTATGAATGACATTCACAGATCTCATTCTGTGTGGTTGACATGTTCCACACATCCGCTCTCGTTGGACTCATGTTCAGTTTAGGAAAGCAAGAAGGCTGCCCTATGTTACTTTATCCTGCCCAAATATTCATGACAATGCCACTCCAAATGTAAAGATATTTGACAAATTAAATGAGGTCCCTTCCACAGACTGCACCGTTCACCTTCTCCAATGTTTCCTCCATCTCTGTACATCTCTGTTAATTGCATTGTTTGTCTATTTACATCTGCTAAGGTCACATGTCTACATGTGAAACATGATTTTACTCCAATAAGGTGGAGGAGGGGACGCGATGTGCGATGAGGAGTAATGCTACAGCATGTTATTTATTGCATTGATTGGCTTTTAGCTGCGAGCAGATAGTGTTAACAATATATATATATATAAAAAAAAAATAAAAAAAAAAACTTTGACCATGAATGTAAAGAAATGGAGTTGCTTGTCAGGTTTTCCTAACAAACACAAAATATTTTTTCAAATAAGCCCAAAAAACTGCAACCCACGATGATTTTCTAATGTGACTCAAAAAAAGTCCTGTAAAATATGCAGACTTGGTAACTGTGATTACCAAAAAAACCAAAAAAAACACCACACAGAATCTTGTAGATTACAATCTGCAGCTAGATGGATGTACTGTTACTTCCTCTACAGTCAGAAATCTGGGTGTTATATTAGACAGCAATTTGTCTTTTGAAAATCATATTTCCAGTGTTACAAAAACTGCATTCTTCCATCTTAGAAACATTGCTAAGCTACGAATGTTGTCTGTTTCTGATGCAGAAAAGCTAGTTCATGCATTCATGACCTCTAGACTGGACTATTGTAATGCACTTCTAGGTGGTTGTCCTGCTTCGTCAATAAACAAGCTACAGGTAGTCCAAAATGCAGCAGCTAGAGTCCTTACCAGGTCAAGAAAATATAATCATATTACCCCAATTTTACAGTCTCTGCACTGGCTACCTATTAAGTTCCGTATCAGTTACAAATTATCATTACTTACCTATAAGGCCCTAAATGGTTTAGCTCCTGCGTACCTAACTAGCCTTCTACCACGCTACAACCCATCACGCTCCCTAAGGTCACAAAACGCTGGACTTTTGGTAGTTCCTAGGATAGCAAAGTCCACTAAAGGAGGTAGAGCTTTCTCACATCTGGCTCCCAAACTCTGGAATAGCCTTCCTGATAATGTTCGGGGTTCAGACACACTCTCTCTGTTTAAATCTAGATTAAAAACGCATCTCTTTCGCCAAGCATTCGAATAATGTATCTCTTAAATTGTGAGTGTAGTTGCATCTGCATTTTTATTCTTTAGCTTGGGTTAAACTAATTTTACTTTGTTGGATCAGCAGCTATGCTAATGATGTCTCTATTTTGTTTCTATGTTTTGCCACGGGATTTACATATCGTGGTAACTAGGAATTACACAAGCTCCAGTCTGGATCCAGAACACCTGAGAAGAGATGATGCTGACCCTCAGAGGACCCCAGATGATCCTAACCTTGAATCAACAAACAGAACTAACAAATATTGCTACATGTGTGACTGCATCCTATAATTACTATTAATTAATAATATTGATAGTTCATCATCTAGCTGACTACGTCTTGTATTATTATTATTATTTTTCTAAAATCCTGTCAAACGTGCACAAACTACTAGCTACTACTAAATATTGTAGAAACATAATTTTCTGTAAAGTTGCTTTGTAACGATTTGTATTGTAAAAAGCGCTATACAAATAAACTTGAATTGAATTGAAAACTTGAACTGTGATCCTGGCTGTAATGTCCATTTCCAAAGGAGGAATCATCAAGCCATTTCCCAGCTGACAATTTGTTGTGATTAGCTTTTATAAAAATATTGGGCTTAGTTTAAACAACTACATACGCTGAGCGATTCACTTCTCTGTCTTGACACACTACAGTATCAGACGGGTCACTGTAGTCACTCTCATTTGTGTAGAGCTGAACATTTCTCAACTCTGGCATGTCTCCGGACACGTCCACATGCTGTCAACAACAGTCAGTGTCGCTCAGATCGTTGCTTCATTTCATTGGTACTATGAACTGGGCTTAAAAAGAGCTAGCTAGATAACAATAACAAAAACTTTTATTTACAACTCAATGCAAAGAGAGTAAACGTGAATACGGTCATGCATTGAAGTGAAATCTGAATTGAAGTGTGGCAGCACTGCACCAAACTTCACGCCGCTCTGATGGAGGGATGGCCAAAGTGCTCACGTGACACTGAGTCTCAGAGAGATGCTCTCCTCACAGAAGAGTCTGGGCTCTGTCCGTCTGAACACCATCTCAATGCACACAGTCTCAGTGGAGACATGCAGCAAAACAAACAGGAACTCATTTAATGCTTCAATAGTCCAGCACTTTTTCTGTCTAACCATTCTCTTACCTTGAATAAATCACATGTGTGTGTATATATACAGTACAGACCAAAAGTTTGGACACCTTCTCATTCAAAGAGTTTTCTTTATTTTCATGACTATGAAAATTGTAGATTCACACTGAAGGCATCAAAACTATGAATTAACACATGTGGAATTATATATGGAATTATATACATAACAAAAAAGTGTGAAACAACTGAAAATATGTCATATTGTAGGTTCTTCAAAGTAGCCACCTTTTGCTTTGATTACTGCTTTGCACACTCTTGGCTTTCTCTTGATGAGCTTCAAGAGGTAGTCACCTGAAATGGTCTTCCAACAGTCTTGAAGAATTTCCCCGAGAGATGCTTAGCACTTGTTGGCCCTTTTGCCTTCTGTCTGCGGTCCAGCTCACCCCTAAACCATCTGGATTGGGTTCAGGTCCGGTGACTGTGGAGGCCAGGTCATCTGGCGCAGCACCCCATCACCCCATGTACTGTATATACTGGTGGTTTAAATATAAGTCTAAGCATAGAAAGTTAAAAACGTATAACAGCAATGTGAATCTGAGTCTCTGTTCTTCATGCTTACAGTAACTGACCCACAGATAGTGAAAGAATCAACTCCTCAGTGTTTAACAGCTGAAAGATAATTAGTGTATGCAATTTGAAGCGATTGATAAATCTGTCATAGTTTGTGTTTATTTCCTTCAGTCTTAGAGAAATCAGTAGCAGATATATACTGTTCTTCTCTAACTTTATGTTTTGCATTAAAGTATGAGTCAGTACATCAGTTGACTCGAACCAAACACTGGCTATGTTTACATGCTACATTTTTGGTTCAGTCAGCCTGAATTCATTCCGACTGATGAATCTGAATGTAGTGTTTACATGAACGCTAAATAAAGTGTTCTGGTTGATGTGCGCGTTTATGTCACAAGGTTCAAATCAGAATAGATTTTTTTCTTTGACATTTGCACAAATATAGAGGTTCTTACTGTTTGCATATAATAGCCAGTCTCCTGCACGGTTTCTTTATTTGTTTTTAAGAGCAGAATTAATATGTATTAATTTATGAATAAATATACATATAAACCGCTGTCTCGTTCCGCTCATATTTATTATGCAGTAAAAATGCCCCTCCTCATTGTCCTGCTCACTTCACAGTTGCGGAGTGAAAGGAGATTTTTATAATGACAGGACACACATTTAAACAACACTTCATTCAAAAGGAAGAACCGCTTGTTCCGCTTGTAAATGTCCTTATGATATTTCTGCATCATTGCACATGCAAGCCTTTCCGTTTCGGCATTTATTTCTGATCAAGTGTTTACATTCACTCTCAATCGCATTAGAAGAGGAATAAACCAACCCTTCAATCCGATCGAAATTCCATTCTGATTGAGCTCAACTGGGTCGATTAAGGTGTTTACATGAAGGATTTTCAGTCTGATTGAGCCGTCAATCCAATAACAAATGAATTATTTGGTTGCATATAAACGTAGACACTGTGTGGACATTTATATAAAGAGAATAATGAGAGAGATGGGAACACACTAACTCATGTATGCTTACAGTGGGAACCAATCATTTGGCATACTGTAGGGTTACCTGGACTTCCAGCTGATTCACAGAAGTTGTAGAACTTTGTGTCATTTTCTACTGTAGAAGTCGCATTTGAATTAAAACATTTTTTTCATTATTATTACAAGTAACGTTAGTGTAAAATAAGCGTTTAATTTCCACAAACTACACAGATGTTTCTTGAACTAAGGTCAGACGTGTTCAATGACTATGGCAGGGCCAGTAATTCACGCTTCACACGGCTCGGTCACTCTTGAGTCGGCGGGTGGATCAGACACAGGCCTCATCTCACTCAGCCTGGCCAACAGGAAATGGATAAATGTGTGTACAAACCCTCAGCCAATATCCCAGCAGGCTCTGGGAAGCGGGGTGAGCCGCTTCATTTACCACATTCTTCTTTTGGCTCATGCTGGGAAACACTCGTCTCTCCTGTGCCTGTTAACACACTTGAGGTTCCAGTGGAATACAAGCATATAAATGGGTTTACTTCGACTTTAACAACACTGCAAAGACAATTTCATCATTGTTTTATGTCAAGCTGGTCAGTACCTGGATGGGAGACCTCCTGGGAAAACTAGGTTGCTGCTCTTAGAGGTGTTAGTGAGGCCAGCAGGGGGCGCTCACCCTGTGGTCTGTGTGGGTCCTAACGCCCAATGTAGTGACGGGGACAAAAACCACTGTCCTCTGGATGAGATATTTAACCGAGGTCCTGACTCACTGTGGTCCCAGGATGTCCTTCAGAACAGAGTAGGGGTATAACCCGGCATCCTGGCCAGATTCAGCCATTGGCCTCTGACCATCATGACCTCTGAGCGTCACTTCACACACTTTAAGTTACTCATCTAAATATTGCACTGTCAACCAGCTCACATTGTTAAGCAAGCACAAATATTGACAGCATCTAATAAATACCTTTTCTATCATGTAGTTGAATTCATTATTCATATTGGTCATGTTCCTAGTGCTGTAGAGACAGTTCCAAACACCCAGTTAACTGAGAAAATGTGTTAATATGTTATCATAGACGGAGTATAAAACGTTCTGTTTCACATGTGCAGCATTACATCCCCTGCTCTGTGTTGTTTTCTTCTGTTGACAGTGTCCTCTCAATCCCAGAGGCTGACTGTACACAGCAGTGGGGTGATAGAGTGACCCGGCCGGGTAATCCGTGTGACTCAACCGCCTCGGGGAGCTCCGATGATTCAATCATCCACAGAAGCATGATGAAGAGATGTCAGCCAAGGTCTCAGCTGTATTTGTTTGGCTGTACAGACTTCATTTAACACCGGTTCACGGTCTGCTGTGAAAGACCTGTGCTGGGGTGGAACCACCACTGATCTCATGACCACAGCACATGGACAAACATACTCAATCAACAGACTGACTGCTAACTTTACAAGGAACTACAACAGAATATGATCTATGAATTATAAAAACAACTGTCATGTGGAATATACTGTGCATTAAAGAATTAAAAATGTGAAGAACAAACATGTTTGTGACAACTGCAGTTTCACTGAGCTCAAACGAGTCTGTGTTTACAGTCTCCACAATCACATGTGTATGAATGAGAGTTAATAGAGCAAAACATCTAGTGTAGTCAAATCTGGTGATGATGTAAACAAATCATTTACTTCTGAAACAGACAGACAGTTTAACTGATTCACTGAAATGAATCAAACTTTCCAGCTCTAGCACTGTTTTTGCTCCTGTCTATTAGGACCCATCTGTCTCAACAAGGACTGCGTTTGGGCCCATTATGGTCAAAATTAAGTAAGCAGCAAGGTGCATTTGTTTGCATTTTATTGTCTGATTTCAATGATCTCGTTACCGTTCACCCCAGCTTCACTGTCTGTCTTTAGTAGGTGAGCTGACTTCTAATGGGCAGACAGACAAACAGAAGACAGGCTTTGGATAAAGTTAGCTGTGGCTCTGGGACATGGTTTATTTTTTCTGTCTCAGGCTGTGCTCCTGTATATTATATTGTGCAAGTTCCTTTAGTCCTGCCGCCTGTTGAGCCTGATTGTAGAGCAGATGGAGTAATATTCATACCACTGCTATTATAAAAATCTAAATTCCTGTGCTTCGGTGACTGCGGAGCGTCTAAATGTATTCCGGAGGACTTCTGAAGCTACGATACTCTACAGTACTATCCAGTCATTCAGAAAAACTCTGCAGCAAGCACATTTCTTCTGATGTTTGTGAGTGCAGTACAGTACAATTGTATTGTATACACACATTCTGTACATGTGTGTTGTTGCTTTTATGTTTGTGAATTATGTTCATGTTTCATGAATGGTTGAGTTTATTATGTTGAATGCATGTATCTGCACAGAATTTGATTAATTGCACATCTAGAAGTTCACAGCGTTCAGCTGGATTTACTGACTTGACCGGAGGAAGAGAACCAAGTGTACTTTGGGGCTGCACACAGATATCTTCTGCAGAGATTTACAGTCTGCACGGGAAGCAATAGTTTCTCAGTGGACACAAGAGAATGATGAAGCAGGTGTGTGCAGCTAGCCATGCAGCCGTCAGCTCCTGGAGCCTCGCTCCTGTCACACAGCATGAGCCGGCTTCCCACATATGCTTATTATGTTCCTGCAGCCATGCTCTGCTAGGGTAACGTACTGTGTGTCAAAGCCATTGCCAGCTCTAATCTTATGTTCTTTTCTCCATCTTCACATGCTAAGTGTTCCTTGAAATATTTCACAGTAATTGTACTGACCTGACTTCCTCTGCCACGTAAACGAGGGCTCCACCAATCAGCTACAGGACATGCTTGATTGAGCCAGCGGACTGCCCTCCAATTACCCAACTTCACATTTTTAAACAAATCATATGATTTTGTACAAATTAAATGCATTAAGATGAAATAACCAATTTGTTCTATTTTCTCATGAGATGGCATTGATAATAAACATGAAGAAAACAATTATTTACTAAGATTGAATTGTTCATGTAATAATGTCTCTGCTCATATAATGCACACAATCCAATGCAAAGCTTTTTTTTCTGTGTACTTTAAGTAGAAATGTGCAAACATCTGACAAGGTTGGACTTCAGCTGCTAATGAATCTGATGCTGTGAGGGCAGTTCTGTCTGAGACACACGTGAATCACAGAGAAGAACTGCAAACTAGACGCAAACGCTGCAATAGCTGGAGGGGACTCTCAGAGCTACAGCAGATGTCTTGAGCTGAACTGAAACGAGAGGAATCTCTGCAAACGAGCCTTAATGATTCTCTTCAGCGCTCTCTAAAGCATCCATGAGACAGAGAGATACCTGAAGAGATTTTCAACATAACAAGATGACCTCACGGCAGAAAGAGGTCAATGCATATCAAAGTGTGAATAGTGCATTTGGGAGATGGTGTGAGAGTCTGATGTATTCCACCGTATCATTTTGAAAAGGTTTTTCAGTTCTCATTTGACTTCTTTAATGTGATGTATTTTTCTGTGTAGGTTTCAGTCAGTGGCCAGTTTGTGTTTGTATGAAATGTGAATGATGGAGATGATGAATCAGTGGTGAAGTCATGGCATTAGTAAAGGGTAGTGTCACAACCAAATATGAACTCATGTCAGACTGTGCTTTAGTGTACAGTGTAAACACAAGCCAATCACAATCTTCAATGATGTTGGCAAGTTTAAATAAAAGATTATCATGTGATACACAACAATAATGCAATATATTGTGTGTGATCAACAAAAAGCACATAGCAGCTGTTAAATTAAACTATAACCAAACACAACATCAAATTCACAAGAAAATAAATGAATGTGAATGAAACGTTCTGAAGAACTCGGGAGCATCGAGGAAGAATGAGCACATGGTGTTGGCTTGATAAACACAGGAGCTGAGATCTGACCAAGCCTGCTCGCTCCCAAACAAATAACACAGAGTTTCTGGGAGTCGTGTGTGGAACGAGTAAGTAAGTATAGTTTTCCTTTGCTCAAACTATGGAGATCACTACAAAGTTTTCTTTGAATCAGAGTAAGATGTCGAGGTCTATATTTTTGCCCCCAGATAATTACCCATCATGCATGAGAGCCTGAACTACGCTTTGGGAAATGCATATGTGTGACCCAAAAATAGATCTGCCCTAAAAGCGACAAAACATTTACAAATTCTCTCAGAACATATTGCTGGACTTTTGTGATGACTGTTATTGAGTTATAGAGAAACGCATAAATGCAGACACTGAATGACAAAGCAAGGTTTATATGATGTCTCCAGTAACAATGCATTCTGGATCCTCTTAAAATGAACTGCTCCTCACATGTGTGCAGGGTCATTCTGCCCATTCAAAAACCACAAAACAATTATAAAATGCAATGTGACTGTGTGTTGCAGGACTTTTGATGCTTGAAGTGTGAAGTTTTGAAGCTGACACATCACTTTAGCTCAGACCTCGCTCCCTCCCGCACATCTGACCAGCCCTGCATTAAAGTCTGTCGGCTCATGCCAAATTTATGTGTGCGAGGAAAGCCCAGATAATACGCAGAGAGCCGCTCTCAAAGCCTGACTCAGCAGTGAGGTGACCTTCTCTCCACCAGAACCGCGTGTTTCACCACAGCTTCATCCTCAACACGCCAAACCAATGAACAAAGAGTTTATCTGCAAATCTGACAGTATTACATGCTCTGCTAAATATCTCTGGGTAAAAACATAAAAACAACAGATAAGTTTAGCATTAATATATATATGTGTGTGTGTGTGTGTGTATCTGACTCTGTGGCCCGCACAACCTCTGCTGGAACATGATGGGTGTGCAAAAACATGTCTTCAAACTCCCCTCAAACCCTCCTAATATCCTCTACCAACATTACAGCAGTTTTAAAATACATGTCTGTGTTAAAATCACCTGGATGTCTTTGCTATTCAAAGATGTTTTCTATTCATTAGCCACTAATTATGCAAGTAGCTGTTACTACTGCATGAGGACGAGCTATCATCCAGCGGATGCGTGTATTTTCTGGGATCTGCGTGTGCTTCTGTCTGTCTGTCAGGAGGACAGAGGTTGGTTGAAGGCAAGGGCAGGATGACAGCAGCTCACGGGCCGTTCTCCTCACACAGCATCTCCAGAGAAAACAACAGTCCCTCAGTCCAGCCCAAATATATCAGACACAATAGTCTATTTGAGCTAAAATGTATAGCACACTGATTTCTCACTGATGCCAAGTTCACACTTCAAAGCCAGTTTATGTTTGGCTGATATTAGCATGACCGAGAGGCAATCTGCTCTGTGTGTGTGTGTGTGTGTGTGTGTGTGTCTGTGTGTGTCTGTGTGTGTGTGTGTGTGTGTGTGTGTGTGTGTGTGTGTGTGTGTGTGTCTGTGTGTGTGTGTGTG